>NW_010304240.1:440-57336 GCF_000700745.2 Antrostomus carolinensis | reverse complement strand
TTCTTGTAGTGAGGGGCCCAAAACTGAACGTAGTACTCGAGGTGTGGCCTCAAAGATATAGCCATAGATGGATTTTGGCCATTTTTGAGGTGAATTTACTTAACTTTCAATTGTCTTTTCCTTTTTACATCACAGATTTTATTAAATGAGGGCATGCCAAATGCACAGATTATAAAATATATAGTAGCAAGTGGTCTGTCCTGTGTTAACCTCAAGTTTTTTTCTTTTTTTTTTTGCTGTTAGCTATATTTGCATCCATTATGTTAAAGAATATTCCTACTGTCCATAAAAACATGTCAGACTTGTAATTAAAGTGTGCTTTCCTTAGCTTCCCTTCACTGAAATCAAACCTAGAGCTAGATTCAACTTTCCTCTATCCTCCTTCCAGTTGAAGCCTAAATCGCACATATCATTACTGGAGACTTTAAGCAGAGACTTACATAGCATAGTTCACAGCCACACTCATGTGTTGGAAGACCCTACAGCTCTTACTGGGGGAATGTATCCAAGTTTCTTACTAGCACAAGGAGAGTTGGAGGGAGAACAGGAAGAGAAGCATCTGTTTCTGTCCTGTTATGGGATTAGGCATGACTAGAGAGCCTGGGAGCTTAGTAGCACATCCAAATATTAAATTTTGATGTATTACAGTTAATGGATCATGTGAGCCTGATCCTTGCTGCTTATGGGAGAAGACAGGCTTGTATAAGTGCTCCATGAAGTCTGGGAAATGGGGTCCAGCTGAAGAGGGGAAAGAATTACATAAAGAAAAGATTTAGTTAACTTCTGAGGACTCAGACACTTGTTATCTCAGTTAGTGTGTCATTGATGAGACTGCTAGCATTAATATTGCCGTAGTAACGTTCAGAATGAAAATCCATTATTTGCCTGGGTCATGGCATGACTTACTGATCACATCCAAAAGCCTGTTAATATAGGCCTCCTCAGCTTTATTCAGACAGTATCTCTATCTTTGCTGTTTCCTTGAATCCCAAAAGGTCAAAAGGGCAAATATGGAAAAATATCCAAAATAATTCCATGAGGCATGTGCAATAAGAAATCAACCACTGAACTTGAGATTTACATACCAGATTACTAACCCGTGCAAAAATAATAGTCAGGACTGAGACCATGCATGCTTTAATAAGAAATCAATGATATTTCCTGTTTTCAAAACATTAATAAAAATTAATTATCAGTTGTAGATATTATTCATAGAAATCCTCAGCAATTAGGGTAGCTACAAAGATTAGCCATCAGAGGATTATGGCTCCATATATACTTAGATGTTGTTTTTATATCCATCTATTGGAGGATGAAATGAATGAAGGTTTTATCTATTCTATTACTATTTTTTAAAACGGAAATTCCTTAATGGTTCAAGAAAGTGGGATTTCATGTAAGTGTTGCTCAGCACCATGCTGTGCGAATGACCAGTTGGAGGCAAAACCTAGAATATTTTAAAGCACACTGTTGCATATTAGCTCTTCCACCTGGAGCCTTTGTTATCCATAAAATATAAATAAATATGCTAACTGAATAAATTAAAATGCTACAGCAGGTTCTACAAGGTATTTGTTGCAATATTTTTATATATATATTTGGGGAACATTCATCAGCACCGTTCTCAGATGAGAAGATCATAGTCTTGTGAGATGTGGAGATCATATATTTGGAAAAAACCTAACTGAGATGAACAGCAGACTTTTTATGAAGTGCCAGGCTGCTCTATCACATAGGTCTGTTGTTGCTACTCCTGTTTTGAATATGACATTACTGAGGGAAGGATGGGCAGATTAAACATGCTTAATGGTTAATTTAGACTCCAATTTTATAATGACTTTACAATCACAGAACACTGAGGAGAGATATTTTAACCCCTAGTAAGTGAGCAAATGTGCAGATCTCTGGCATAGGGCATGTTGTTGCTTGGCGCCCTCCTTGAGATTTTAAGAACTTTTACATTCACATTTATTTTCTTCACAAGCTTTAGGGGCCTGTCAAGTTGTTCCCTTTTCAGTCAAGGATTCAGGTAGAATGACACAATTAATATTTCTTTATAAGAACCTCAATACAACACAAATTTTATTTTAAATCTGAAATGTTCCTCATACAGCTCTGTATTTTGCTCTGCTCCTCTACATTCAAATAGTCTAGAGATGTGTTAATCAGCATTTTTTTTAATAACATTTTTTTTAACAAAGAATTCTGCCAGCTGCCTTGTACAATATACTGGCTTTGATTTACAATCAGCTGAAAAATAAGATGTATTTTTAATGATAGTTTATTAAGTGTATTGGTTTCCACTTTGCATTTTTGTATGGTGAGAATGTGTATGCTTTTGTTTGCATTTGTTTCACAGACCAGTCACATCGCTCACGTCTTACACACCACCTCAGATCCTCATCTGAGCAACACTGCTCTCAAGCAATGGTTTCCAACCCATAGAATGTGGGCAATGAACCAAACATTACTCATTATGCCTTTATTTCTATAGATTTTTATTTCTTTAAGATGACATGAGATCAAAGCATCATGTGTCCTCTGAAGGCAACACAAAGTTTTAGTCATGCTTTTGTATATAGTACTTACTATCTGCTCTAGAAGATTAGTTATATTTTCCAGGGACATTTTTTAATTACTCAGATACAATCTAAAGAAAAGGTATATCTTAAAGGGTATTCTGACCTAAGCACTATGTCTACATGACTCTTAAATACCTCCAGGGATGAGGACTCCACCACTGCCCTGGGCAACCCCTTCCAATGCCTGATAACTCTTTCAGTAAAGAAATTCTTCCTAATACCCAATCTAAACTTCCCTTGGCACAACTTGAGACCATTTCCTCTTGTCCTATCACTTGTTACTTGGTTGAATAGACCAACCCCCACCTTTCTACACCCTCCTTTCAGGTAGTTGTAGAGGGCAATACGGTCTCCCCTGAGCCTCCTTTTCTCCAGACTAAACAACCCCAGTTCTCTCTGCCGCTACTCATAAGACTTGTGCTCTAGACCCTTAACCAGCTTCATTGCCCTTCTCTGGACACGCTCCAGCACCTTTCTGACCAGACCATGTCTTTTGTGTAGTGAGCCAGATCTTCCCTTTGGCCCTTCTTGTAGATGGGTGTCACACTGGCTAATTTCCAGTCTGCTGGGGACTTCACAAGACCGCTGAAAAATGATGGAAAGTGGCTTTGTGAGCACGTCTGACAGCTCTCTCAGAAATCTTGGGTGGATTCCATCTGATCCCATAGACTTGTGTACATCTATGTGGTGCAGCAGGTCAACAGGTACAGTTTCCTAAGAAATTTTACAGGTACAGTTTCCTGAGACACACCAGAAAACCAGCAAACACAAAATGTCTCTGCTTTTTCTGTTTACGGAGTCTTTCCATTGTCCAATTTATACATTTTTGACTGTTCCAGGTATTTGCTTGCAGTAGGGTATGGAAGGTCTTTCTGCAGCTGGCTCTGATGAAGCTTAACTCTTGCTCCCTCCTGACCTCCCTTTGACTTTTTCAGCTACGATGAATGAGTCAGAGTCCACAGGTGGTGACCCAGGCACAGGCTGCCAGAGAACACTTTCAAAAGGACAACCAAACACACTATCCTTTAGGAGTTTCCTTCTTACCCACCTTTTCCTTCCTTTATTTGTGTTCAAATATGGCAGCATGAAAGACTGCCATATGTCAGAACTCGCCTGTCGCTTGCCAGAGTTCAGGAAACAGGTTATGAAAAACTATAGAGAAATAAAGCTTTTTCTTAGAAAACTGGAATAAATTGTTCCTGTGTTGTCTGTTACACACCTCTTAGTGGGTTCAGGATATCAGTGCTCTAAACCATGTGTTCTCAGATATGAAATTGTGATTGCATGCTGTGGCTACAAAGTGTGACTAAAAAGTCCTTGGAACTGTTACCAAAAATAGAAAAAAAAATGTTTCTTTAGGTTATATGTTCACCATCAAAAAGGGGAAGGAGACAGAGTCTACAAAGAAAGCCTTACAAGTTTTGTAATAAACTTCCTGACCCTTTTACTAGAAGCACTTACAAACTGCTGGGTTGGGTGGCTATGAAACCAGCAAGGAACTAATGACATTCAAAACAAAAACATTACCTTTTTCCCAGGAGGACTTTCCGCTGGAGTGCTCTATATAACGCCAAGAAGAGCTTGAAAGTGTGTCAGAGACAGTGAAAGTCTTATGGTTTAGGCTAAAAAACAGATGTTTGAATGACAGGGACTGAGCATTCAGTGATTATTTCCTTCTGAACCTGCTACATCTTCTGGCATGATGGTGAGTTGGGCAGAAAGAGGCAGCATTTTCTTGAGCTGTCACAACTTAAACCTCTTCAGCTGATGTGCTTTGAGCCCTTAGGCTCTTCTACCTCCTCTACATTCATAGTTCATGAGGTAGTTACATCTGAACTTCAGCACTACTTCTCTCTGCTCCTCCTTCCCCACCCCACCCTGAAGGACAGAGGGCCAGAGCCGGGAGCATTGGTGAAGTAATGTGAGAGCTTTCTATACATGGATGAGGAGAAATGGCTTCATAAAAATTCTTCTTACTTAAGGACTGAAGGTAAGAGGTTTTCAAGATGTGGCTGTGGGAAAAGTCAAGGCAATTCCAGATAATGTGAATTTGAGGTTGGTAAGAAATGGTAGTTAGTAGGGTATATTCTGCCTAACTGAGCACCTGACTTGTGCTTACATTTTAGTGCTAAACAAAGTAGTCATCCTAAAATAAGTGTCTATGTTGAGTATATTAGTGGAGAGAGATAGATAATGTTGAAAACCTCTTGAAGGAGATCTCATCCACCTGACACAAGTGCCTAGCTTGTGTAGACATAATGTCTCTCTGAAAGCCTATGAGGACATCTTCCTATCCCTATGTAGCCTATAGGCTCCACAGAGACGGCTTTTGCTCTATTTGGCTTCTACAAGGTATGTGAACATCAGATGTCTGCAGTGATACTGATGGGAAGAAAACTGTACATCAAGGGGTCAGTGATCCATATAATGGTGAACCTGTGTAGGTGCAGGTCTGTGCTGTGCTGTATGTACAGTGTTGTCTTCAGGCCTGTGCCATGCTGTGCGTCTCCCTTGGCACTGGATAAACTCTGCTGGGTGATGATAATGACAGCTTCCACTTGGTACTGATGTGGCATTGCCTATATCTAAAAGTGCAGCAACAAATTCTCCTGCAGACATCCTCTCTGTTTGGCAGTAGAAATGATGAATACAGTTGTATTCTTTTAAGAAATGCCTATAACAGCTCAAATGACCCAAATGGGGCAGATCCTCCACAGATGGGGTCTTCAAGGTGTGCTATGTGCAGATCGGAGCCTGTTTGATTCTGTGCAACTCAGGGTTCACAGTATCTAAAGGGACATGGGATTATATGTACTATCCTCTCTTTCTTTATAGTTAGCTCTAACAAAAAGCATTTTAAATGATACCTTACAGAATCTGAGTGCCTTTCTTATCAGGACCATAGTGGACCAGTATCTCCTGGAGCAAAACAGTGTTGGACTTAAGTGTACCCAATCTGATGCCCTAAGAATAAAAAAAAATGTCAAAGACATCTTAAGACAATGGACTCTGTCTGAGGAATAAAGATGAATCTAGTTCTGCAACAGGCTTCAGGCAGGCCCAGGGGACTTTTCAGGCGTGTTCAATTACAGGATCAAGGATAAAGTTAAAAAGACTTTTATTTCACAACAGCAAAGTACCTCTCCATTCTCCATTGGAGAAAAGAATGGCACAGAGCACAGCACAGTAACTTTAGAATAATATTATGTTGATAGTTAGTGGTAGAGATAGTGTTAACCCTTTGGTTTTCACTGCTTTCTGTCACCATAGTAGTTTTGTGATGTGCTAAAATTATTTTTTTTCTTACAGAGAATGAATACTCTGTTCCTAGTCTGAGGTCCAACGAAACCTGTCCAGGAGGCGTTTGTTAATGCACCAAGAACACACTGAACTGTTTCAATATTTTTTCCAGATTGACTCTTATTAAACAATAAGCACATTTTCATCTTCCCTTTAATAGCAAACATTTTGTTCTGATTCAGATAGAGCACTGCAACACAGAGTCCTCAATCTATTTTAATCAGCAATGTTAAAAATGTTTAATCAATGGACTCACTTTTGCTAGGAAGTCCAGACAAGGTGGATCATCTCCTGCTCAGGAAAAAACAGTCTGGGGATTGTTTGCTTGGCTCTTTTCCTCGCCTTCTTAGTTACATGACAACAGCTTTAAGTCACAGTTTCTCTCCCACTAGCATCCTCTGCTCACAAAAGACACTCAGCAGTGTGCTGTTAATCCTGACTTCCAAAGCAGTTATACTTAAATTACAAAATTACCAGGAGGGTTAGGGAAGGAAATTCAGCAGCTTGTTTCCACAGCTGTGATTCAAAACCGCACAGACATTCATAGGGAATAAAGCTACCGCAGACTAATTATCTTTTTGTATCCTGTCTGCTTTCTATCACCTCATTAGTTTTGTTGTTTTTGCAGTCAGAGATCAGCTGTATTCCTCTCCCATTTGTACACCCATGAAGGGAAAGACTTGGTGAATTTTCCCAATGAGATTTCATCTTATGTGAGGCAATGAAGTTGTGTAACTCCTTTGAACGTATCACTTAGTTTTATTCTGCTCATTTTATTTCTACTATTTCCTCTTTGTTAGACTTATTCCTCTATGGGCAGCTTCTGAATATTTTTCTTTATAAATCTGATCACACGGAATTTGTGTTTCTTTCTTTTATTTAAAGTTTCAGCAATTGGAATATTACTGCTCTATACTGCTGTGTTGTGTTGTATTTAAACAAACTTAGGAAACAGATCCAAACAAATGTGCTCTTCTCTGCAAATCTGTTTATCTTAAGCACAGGATTAATTCCATTGAAGTTGTGTATGTACATAAGTGCTTCATTAGACCAAGGTCCTCGTAGCAACAGTACAATTCCTTTGATATTAGGGCAAAAGATTGTTAATGAAAAATTGTGCTGAATTCTTAATATCTCTCATTCCCTAAAGAATGGGAATAAGTTTCTGATTTTTGGCAAAGTATTGCCAAGGAAATGTTAGGTAAATTATTAATATTTTTGGAAGCTGGATGTCAGGTTTAAAGTATTGGTGACAAGTGGGAGTGAAACCTTTAATAGTTCTTCCAGATTTGTCATGCTATGAGTAATCTCTGCTTTCACAGAGTAAGAAAGATTTCCTTAGAAATCACACAGTTGCTCAGAGGATGTTTTCATTTGACCTTTTATAATTAGCCCCGTGGAAATAGTATATTGTGTCTGTTAGCTTGGAAAGTTTTATGACAGAGAGCACACAGCAGAGGACGTCTGCTTACTGCTGGTTGTTTAGTGTTAGTGTGTATAAAACCACAAATGAAAAGTCTGTATTTGCCATGCAAAATGAAGTAAAGGCAACAGTTGTGAGAATATGTATTTTAATACTCATGAATGGCTGCAACATTAGAGAGGATCAGTTTTGAGATATCTCTTACCTATCTTGGGGCATGTGAACCCGCTTTTTCTTCCCCCTGCTCCACATTTTGCCCCATAGCATCTCACAAGAGGGCTGCCGATCAAAAATAGGGATTCCCGTGAATGCTGGTTATGCCTTCTTGTTTTCAGGTGTGAAATGTAGAAAGCAGGTGAGGTCCCAGCACGCTGTGGGAAAGTGGCAGGGGGTTGGAGGTGTGTGGGGCAGGGTTATCCTCGTGACTAAGCCCAGAAGATATTTCAAGGTCAAGTTGTGCAACCACAGGGAGTTGCACAAAAGGTTCACAGCACCAGGAGTCAGCCAGGAAAGACCTGTGAGAGCAGAGTGCTTTCTGATCCTGGACTCTGTTATGGAATGAGGAAGGAAGAAAAGGCGAGGTACCCTTAGCTGCTGGCTAACTTCTGGGTGCTGATGCGTGTCAGTGTGAAAAAACATTCAGAAACACTGGCGAGGAACTGAACCTTCAGTTTATGGCTGTATTGAGACCTTCTGAGTATTTTGAGAAAATATGGACAAGTAGTAATTGTGTTATATGAAATGTTACCTACTTTTCACACATAACAGATCTGTACCATTTCAGAATAAAATATAACTGTACAAAACAGTTTTCAATAAGGTGACTGTGAAAAAACGCTTAAAACTAATAGGATCCAATAGATTTTTGAGTAAAAAAATGCAAGAATTTTAAAGGAAAAAAGAAGATAAAAAAAGAAAAAACAAGAGGAAAGGATTGAATTCATTGTTTACTCCAATTTTATTTTTTTTAAGTATTTTCCAATCTAGGTTTTCATTCTTGTTTTGTGATCCTGAATATTATAGGAAGTTGTCTTGGTCATTGATTTGATCATTTATTCCGAGGAAAAATTGTTTTCCATTCTCCAACATAGAAGGGGTTCTCTGTTTATTTTAGTGGGTTTGTTTTTTCCCCTCATTCTTGTGTTTAGTAATACCACATATGCTTTGAGCCTTACTTGAAACAGATGCTTTGGAGGACACAGGGAACAAGTACCTTGAGGCTTAATATAATAAGCCACAGGGAGAATTCTGTTGTTTTGCTGTCAGTGCCAGAAGAGAAGCACCAGTTCTTGTATTTGAGGAAAGGATTTAGCATTGTTAGGAGCAAGAAGTGCAAGGTTTTACTGTGGATTCAGAACGTTCATTTTGGGGAGAAAATGCTTTGAGAAAAGCTAATTAAAGAGATTTTAATCTCCCCCTCTGTACTGAGAGGAGATTTTTTGAGTTTCTATTGATAGATATCACTGTCATATTTTACAGAGTAAAAACTACCCAGAACTGGATACCTGTGCAAGACTTTCACTTCCAGGGTATGAATGGGAACACAATGGACAGGTTAATCAAAATGAGCTGTTGCAATTTGTACTTGTTTTTTAATGCTACAGATGTGCTGACTGAAGAAAACAATATTGATCTTTGTAATCATTAATGAGTTTGGTCTATATGAAATGGATGAATAAGCAAAAACAAGTCTGTAAATAAAGTGCCTGGCTTTCAAAGAGCAAAGCTTGGTTAACTAAGGAGCCACTTAGTGGAGTCATCTAGATCAAGGTGTCAGGGATTTGAATGTGAAGAAGTCCTAGCATGACTTTATTTGTGCTGAAAATAGGTCACATCTATACCTCAAGCAAGAGGAAAAAGCTTTTTGGAAGAATTTGCAGCCTTCATGAATAAATGAAATATCTCTAGAAAGTTATTAGGAGAGATACTACAAAGAATTGGAACATGGATGTTTCAGCAAGGAAAGCTGCATCTGTAGGTAAATATTTTTAGAGAAAAATGAGATTTACAGTGAAATGCTTTACTGAAGCTGATACAGAAATAATCTATGTATGGTCCCAAAACTACATGAGTATTTTGCTTCATGCGTATTCCCTCTGCTGGGTGAGATGAATTGCTCTGTACTCTATTGTCTAGAGATTCAGTTCAGTGGTCCCCACAAGGGCTTTTTAGGATGCTCCAGGCTATGGAGGACAACTGCAAGGGACTGGCAGATACAACCCATGCCTTTCTGTAGAGAGAGCTGGAATCTGTCACTTCAGATGGCCTGAAGTGGCCTTAGACACCCAGGTGTAGGCAGAGCCTGAACTGTGTTCTGACTCTGGTGGCAGTGGAGAAGCCTTGCTCATACATGGACAACCACCTTTATATGTTTTAACGCCACCCTGAAGATTGCCAAGACAGCGTCTTTGCAGGAGCACGTGAGCTGTCACAGTGGTGAAG
This sequence comes from Antrostomus carolinensis, assembly GCF_000700745.2. Classification (NCBI taxonomy): domain Eukaryota; kingdom Metazoa; phylum Chordata; class Aves; order Caprimulgiformes; family Caprimulgidae; genus Antrostomus; species Antrostomus carolinensis. The sequence continues at coordinate 47,589 of NW_010304240.1, read as the reverse complement.
TACTGAAGAGCTCAGTTTAGAAGCTCGTTAGTCTCAAGAGACAGATTCCGGCAAGTGGGTTTCTGCAGGATTGCTTTGCGGGTAATTTTTCCTAGAGAAAAGTGACAGATTACATCACAACCTTAATTTTGAAACTAAACACAGAGGCAGTAAGAAGAATGTGCTAGCTAAACAAAAAGTTTGAGCAAAGCTCCTGTGTGCTAATTTGTTTTTTTTTTGAAGAGGTACCTTTTAGATTTTACCTTTTATTCAGCAGAAATTCATAGAGAGATTTGCTGAGGTTGTGTGCACAGAGGATAACCTGACTGCATTTTCCATCCTTTAAGAACGTGCCCAACTTTTCAGGCTGCAGAGTTGCCTCCTGCAGCAGGCAAGATGATGCCACCAGCCCTCCCATAAGTCTGAACCTACACTCTGTGAGTGCTGCAGCTCACCTGCATATGTCAGGTATAACCCTCTTCCCCTGTGGGTCAACTGCTGCCAGATGCCCTGGAGACACAGTATGTGTATGGTATGGCCGGGCTCCTGGCAAACGCCTCCCTGCCCTATGTGAAGACCCTTGGGAAGAGGTGATCTGGAGGCTGGAACTTCCCCAAACCTGCATGGGGAGCAGGTTGTGGGGTGAGTGAATGGCCCTGCTGCTGGCACATTGCTCTTTATTACTGCCTGAGACCTTCTGCACCCCTACCCCATTCTGTGACCCCTGCCATCTTGATGGGACTGGAGGATTTTAGGAAGCAGCAATGCGTGCTTGCCATTGCAGAAGCAACTTATGTGGCTCACAGCTTGCTCTCTCAGCAGGCTGAGTGCTGCTTGGTGTATAATCCAGGGCTGTAAAACATAGGGCTTATTTTGGCAAAGACCTTTAGATATAAAAACTGCCTTGATACCATTCTTAAATTTCTTATCCTTAAAAGTAGTACTAAAGGCTGCTGAATACAAGAAAAACATTGAACAATGAAAAACACTTTGGAAAGACTTTCAGCTTGCTTCCACAGAGAAAAAAAATGTCTGTCTGGGAAGTTAGTAGAGACTACATATGGAACTCCTCACCCTTCACCATTCTTTGTGAAGACACATTTCTGTCTCCTGTGATGATACCCCGTATGTCAACCCCATGGTACCTTTCTGCTCTCTCTCTCTCTCTTTCCTGCCTATTGTCTTTGTCAGAGGGCCCCTGAGCTCACTTTGATTCCCACCATCAGAGTTGGTATCTGATAACCAGAAATGCTGGGTGAGGTCCTGGAGAGACTTTTATCTTGATGTGCTACTGTCCTCAGTTATGAGGACAAAAAATACTGTTTGGTATATCTTTTTGTTAACTGTCTCCAGAAGTTTCAGTTTGTGGAGAATGTTGTTACTTATTTGTGCAAGGCAAGGGCTCCTCTCTCAATTACTTATCTTTGATATCTGCATTTGACATATAAAAATAGGACTTCATTAAGGGAGGCAACTTTATATGACCTTTGTTGATTTGAAATTATTTAATTGACAGGAGTTGTCTCCTGGCAATATTTCTGAGGATGATATGGATTCTTGCTTATTCTGGGTTTTGATAACTCTCTGTTGTCAAGTGGTGGTCAGGAGCAGTGTAAGACAAACGAGTCACTTTTTCCTTTGAGAAGTTCCTTTATGGGGTTAGTATTGATCCACTTCCTAATTTCTGTATCATGGAAGTTGTGGGTGGAATGTAAAGTCCTTCCTTCTTATCCCCTGCATCTTCCTCAAGAAACGCAATATGAAAAAATGAAAAAAATCTCTCAAGTGTGTTGCTTGGTGTTGGTTCTTTTTCATGGCTTTGCTCATCCTGCTGGCTTGAACTGTGTTAAAAATTTTTTATGCCTGTAGGAGTGCCTGGCCATAAATCATTAGAAAGCATAAGTAGTATCTGTTTGCTCACAGAATGATGCCTCATGAAAAGCTGATTCATGATTGTAATATGGAGTACTTCAGGTCTGTCCCAACAAAGCATAAACTGACCATTACTGGAAATACTAAATTTTTAAAAGATCTTGGATACCTTAGATGTGGTCCTGTGCTGTAGCTGTCTAAAGACTTGCATGTAACAAGTGTCAGCATCCTTTAAAATTTTCTTCTTGTGAGAGTGAGATCTTAAAATTTGTGATGTATAGCCTGAATAATAAAGTGACTAAGAAGTGCTAATTCCTTGTCCTGATGGTGAGATTATTCTTGTTCATGTGATAGTTTAATTTTCCCACAAGTATTAGTTCTTTGTGTTGCTCGAGCTGGGCAGGTTGGGTGAGTGTCTTGTCTGTGTGAGTGGTTTCCTTCTATCACCCCTGCTGACCTTTTTCTTGGTTTGCATCCCAGATAATTCCAAGTCCTGCTCAGTGTACTGCAGTGGTGCTCAGGGCACGGTTTCATAAATAAAACACATAGGAGGTGTCTGAAGTGCAAGGTAAAGGAGCTCCCATATTTCTGTATGTGGCGGGCAAGAGCTGTTGCCAGCTTTGTTGGCACATATAATAACACAGGTAACTGGGCTAGAGCTGTGAAAATTGTCACTGTGAGCAAAGATGAAGCCTGAAAATAAAACATTGTTTTGTTTTTCAAATATTGTCCAAGGGTCCGGTAATTTTGTTTTGCTCTTCACTGGACTAAAAGTGAATAATGTCAGAGAATAAATCCAAGAGTCTCCTTCCCAGTCTGCAGGGTGGATTCAAGGACTTATCAGAAATCTTAGACAAAATAATATATGTACCATACTACTGCATGGTACCTTGAAAATATTTAAAACTCCTGAACACCTTGCTGTTCATCAGGACTCTGTGGCTCTGGGATCCGTGTCCATGCCTGCCTGCTCTGCAGCTTGGCTTCTAACCTGAGCCCAACCCTGCTTCAGGCCTTTCTCTGCTGACACCCAATGACAAACTCAACCCCTAAGACATGGTCTGAGCATGCTTAGGTTTGAGCAAGGTGTCATGCTAATGGCGTTGCCTGACTTGTCTCACCTGCTCATGCCTGGCATAGTCATGTGTCATGTTCATGTCTCTGTGCTCATCCCACCAGCTTTGTCAGATAAGAGTCTCATAAAGTGCAACCTCACCTGGTCTCATCTTCATGGGCTTCAAACTTCTGTTTTCCATCTCCCATAATTTTACTCAAGCCAGCAGACTCCAGGCTCTTCTTGGGAAGTAGAGGTAAATAGTGGTGCATGGGTTTGTGGGTGAGTTACTCCCCTGCCTCAAAGTGGGAGCAATACTGCAAAAAAATTGTGGTTTTTTGGTGCAGAAAGAGAATGGGGACAATACAGGGAAGGACTGCAGGATATTGGTTGGAGCACTGAATTAAGAGAGAGGTTTTAATTTTTAGTCCCTTCTCTCAGGCTTTTAAAAACATTTTATCTTACAATAGCTTCATGCATTTTAGAAAAATGGCATACTACAAAGTCTTGCTCCATCTCATGAACAGATATGCTTCATAGTAAGTTTTCATTTCTATTATTTTACAAGAAAGAAAAAGTAAAAGTCTTTTCTCTGTAAAATTTCCCAGCTCATCTGTCATTGTAACTCCAAATGAATTTCAGAAGGATGTTGTGTAACGTATTTCTGGAGTTGTTTTCCCACTATGTGCATAAGAATAATAACTTCTCTGGAAGTGCTGACAAATGTGAACCTTATGGATAACTAGGCAAAACTGAGTTTCAGATGAGTTTAGATCTTAGCCAGAGACAAAGAAAATAGCCTAAATACTTGAGATGGATTGCACTACAGCATTCTTATGGGAATTATGTTTTCCTGGGTTCACCAACGATATTTCACTTGCCAACATTCATCTCATGGCGAGACACATACTCAGTCCTTGTGCTAAAGATGTGATTTCAGGTACTCTACACCATGCAGTAGATGATAGCACAGAGATGCTGAAGCTTGTGGTACCAGGGCTTTCTCTCCATCTAGAAGCAGAGCAACTGGGACAACACAGTGTTGCAGCTAAGATTACAAGCACTGGTGAAAGCTCTCATTAGCTCATGTACAAAACTCTGTCAGTGCTGCTGTACTGCTCTGGGATCTGTGATATTATGTCCATAATGTCCTAATAGTGTTTTATGGAAATTTCTACTCTTTCAGTGCTAGTTTCAGCATCACCATGCTCTCTTGTGCAATGTGAAGATGCCTACAGAGACAAGAGGCACTCCAAAGAGAGTACAGACGCTACAGGTCTGCCTAGTGGAGTTGTTGGGCAACAAGGGAACCACTGATACCTACCTGGGTAGTACCATACAGGCTGATCCATTGAAGGGGAAAGGACATCCACATTAAGAAAAAACAGTGAACCAATTCTTAGAAACCTTTCCTATGTCACGAGGTAGTCTCTAGTACAGTGAGTGATTTAATTTTGCAATGTTCCATTTTTCTGGACCTAACAAGCACAACACTTGGCACTCATTGCTCAACAACTCCATGTTAGAAAATACCATCCCTCACTAGTTTCCTTGTGTTCTGCCTGCAGAATGCAGAGTTAGCACCCAGCAGATATTTCTTGATGACCAGATACAGAGACTCCAAAAATCAATTAATATTCAGGTTAGATTCTGATCTCTGTTCTGGTGATATGAACTTGGAATAATTCCTCATGTTTCAGTGATTGATCCAGACTTACACTTTTAGTGACAAAGTTTCTTGGGCTGGATTTCTGTCTGAGACACATGGGTGTGCCTTGCTTGGACATGAGGAGCTAAGGAGACTACACTAGACCAAGGGATGGCCATATGAAAATATGTCTTTGCTGAAACTATACTGTTTTTACACTAATGTGTCAGAAAAATGAAGTGATTGTTTTTATTATTCTTTGCTTTGAAAGTCATGGTTCTAGAAGAGATCGCCACCGTGGTTACAGCCACTGAGTAGCTTTTAGTTCACTGTGTGAAGTGTGGCTGGCTGAGTAGGTAAGGAAACATGGAGCTCCAGATGGGATGCAAAAACCACTTGAGAATCAAGGAAAGGAACTGTTTTGAGATCTATAATACTTCAAGCAACCTCAGATATGCCTGGGCTAGAGGCACTGTACTGCTGACCCACACTGAAATGAAAGAGGATGTGGGATTGTTTTTTTTTTTCCTGGCTACTTGTCCTGTTATTATGAACAAGGAGTGGTTTCTCAGTGTACATCATTGCATATAAAGAAAAAAGCCCAACTCTCTGTACTTCACATTGCTGAAGGTTATCTTTACAGATACAAAAGGGAATGTACTCCACATACTTCTCGATCTGTAAGATATGTTAGCCCAAGAAAAGAGAACTGCGCATTTGGAGGACTTTTTTCTGGTGCTGTTTGACTTTAGGCAACTCAATTAGAGCTCAATTTAATTTTCCAATAGTAACTTGCTGCTTCTTGTGGTTACTAAGATCAACATGTGTAAGTAGTTCAGTGAACCCCGTTATCCATCAAGTAATCTCCAACATTTTTTTGTGTAAAGGAGAGATTTCTTCGTTAATGGGGGTCATGAAGAGGTAATTCATTTGCATCTGTTAACACCTGCTGCCAAAGGATGTGCAGTAGGATTGACAGAGAAGAACAAACTCTAGGATTATCACACTAATAAAAGCAAAACCCCCTTTGTATTATTCTATTTTTGAGATAATTTTCATGATTGCTTTTAAAATATTTGTAAATTCTGTCTCTGACTTTATATCATTAAGGACTTTGCTGTACATTTAAGAAGCAATGGTTGGTAAGAGAAATGGTGTCCTCAGTCTGAGCAGCTGAATGTTTATCCTGAAATCATTATCAATGAAGTCACTAACCATTTGAACTATTCATCAGTTTTCTTTAGACTCCAGAACCATGGCTTCACTGAGGCACACAGAAAGTGGGTGGCAATCCTAGAAGTACTGGCCTTCATTTTGATGGCTCACTCTGTCCATGCGATATCATTAAGTAAACCAGATGTCACTCTGGTTTACTTAATGGAGTTCAACCGGTATTAAACTCATATGACACCAAATTCCACCTGTTGGACATGGAAGACTCGCTTGATGACATGCTTTCTCTAGTACTGAACAGCTTGAGAAAGTGCTTGTCTGCATCTTTCCCAGGTTGATCATTGCTACCTCTGCTCTGCAGTTCTCTGACTTCTTCCGACTTCTTTTCCAGGGAGGTATTTTTCTCTTTGGTATAACTTTCCATAGCTCAATATAAAGGTATATTTTACAGTGAAGCATTCAGCAGTGCTTTCTGAGGGACATTAGAGAAATTGTGTGTAACACCGAAACAGCAGTTGCTACCTCCCTAAATGAAACAAAGAGAAAATCAAGGAAAGAAATAAGATTTTGCAATACATTTGCTATTCAGTTGCTGTTGAAGTGGTTATCAACTTGCCAACTTCATGGGGAGATACGTGATAACTGAGTTTTCATTTGCTCTACTGCAACAGTGACTCCTTCCAGGCTTTTGTGACTTTTTTGTTGAAATCCTATTGTTTTGGAATAAGTATTTTAGGAATCCCCTCAGTTAGAAAAAATCTGATGAAAGAAGTGAATTGTTTTTGGAAAGAGGTCTGTTCAGGAGCAAAGGGAGGAGCAGCTCAATGCAAGGCAAAGACTCTTGCTTTTATGAAAAACACACTTGTTTTTCAGATACAGTACAAATTCGTTTTTAACAAGTGCATGTGAAAGATGCATTTTTCTGACATTTATACACCGTATTAAGTTGTTCTCTAGGGCCATACTCATTATGGCTGGAGTAAATTCACTGATAACTGACCTACATGAATAAAAAAAAATTTGGAGTATTTATGAGCAGTTCAGCAGCACTCTGCTCTGCAGCTACATCCTGTTTCCTGCTGAAGTCAGGGGTTCAATTGGCAGGGTTCAGTTGCAGGGATTGATATTTCCATCTCATCGTCACCACATTAATTTGTTTCTCTGTGAGCAGCAGTGCATGGAAGCCAAGCTAACTAATGAGGATCAGGGGATTAAAAGGAAAACTGAGGTTAGAAATGGAGAAATAATTTAAGAATGCTTTAGATTGATTAATCCTGGTTACCTACTACTCAGTCTCAACTGATTATTTAAATAGACCTCAAGGACTTATTAGCCCCTTTTCAAGTTATTTTGGTTTCTGTCTAGCTTCAATCTGGGAGGATGAAGAGCAAAACAACTTCTCCCCTGTCTCAAAGATGCAGCATACCAGTAATTTTTTCTTCCTTGTTTTTCTGTGCAAAATACATCCCATATATGCTAGGTGTTTAATAACTTAATGGGTAACTAACTGTTCAGGTAAGTCTTGCTTTGGTTTTAGATGCATTTTAATGTTCCATGTAAGACCACTGATGACACCTATTTACAGAAAAAAAGGCTCGTGTAGTCCAAAGAACTCTCAGACCTTTTGCTTCTGTTCAAGGAACGTCAGGTATCATGAGAACATCTGCATTATTCTTGTGCAAAGGATTTTGATTTTAAGTGCAACATGAGAAATATTCTCCCTGTCATGTCCCATGATGTCCTCTGCCTGGAAACCTGAACCTGCTCAGAGCTTGGACAGAAGATCCTTAAGGGACACACTACAGACATGACATGTCTGGCATGGCACCTTTCAATTCTTCTGAAAATTAATCCCTTCCTACTACAGGAAGACTGGTGTTTTTATCTTATATGCAAAATGTATGATAGTTGAGAACAGCAGTAAATCATGGCACTAAGCACCATGCACACTCCTGCTAGGACAACTGATGTGAAAAGAGGGCCTTAGCTCAAACTCCTGGTTGGAAGTACAGGATCTCAGCACCTTTTTTATATACCCAGCGCCTTGGACCCTGTTTGAACTCTTTCTGCCCCATCTCCACATGGGAGCTATGGGAGTGCTCCTGCCAATGGGCAGCACAGGATACCTGTGGGTGATGAGGCTTGGTGGCTTAAGCATCCCCTTGAACCTGTGCTTTGCTATTGAAGGTCTCAACAGCAGTATGCATTTAAGATCCCATCGTGGTGTCTACAACACAGGAACCGTTATTTTTTTTTTTAATTCAAATTTTGATGTAGATAGTTGCCTGACACAACACAGTTTCTAGTTACTCTAAAGGGCTGATTATACTTTTTCATATCCAGCACTGAAATTGGATGGATCTGCTACTGCATGTCAGGCCAGAATAAATGAGGGATAAGGGAAACTGATGGTTTTAATCCAAAAGGAAGTTTTTTAGGTTAGTTTGTGACTGAAATACATTGACTAATAAATAACATAAAAGAGTGTAGAGCTTCCAAAACATGCTGATGCCACATATATTTTTTTTTCTCTTGATAGTGAAAAAGGTACTGTGTTATAAAGATACAGATCTGATTTCTTTACTTTTAAAATGTTAGTAGGTGTTAATATTTTGTATCACAAGATGCAAAGTTATTATTTAAAACTTTGTCTCTGATGGTAAGAGTAGGTAACACATAGTAGTTGTTGATAGCTATCTACCAGCTGAGGTATAACAGGGGGTTCCATAGTCAATTGGTATAAAGAAGAAACAACAGACAAAACAACTTTTGCTCGAGGTAAGATGTATAGTCATCAATAGCAAGCAAAAGCTTATAATCTTCACTAAAAAAGGCAAGAGATATATAAACTGTGGCTCCCAGGTGAAACTTAGCTACATATGGAAAAATTCATTGAGCTCAAGGTGAAGAAAATCTGCAAGCAGACAGTCTGGTGGGAGTACGTATCCATGAGAAGACGTGTGCAATGACTGGTGAGGTGGAAGAAAAGCCCTTTCATCAATCAGATTGAGAAGAGTTACCTCAGAGAGATATCCAGAGTTTTGGTTTTTTTTTTAAAAAAAAATACTTTGGAACCATCTCCTTAAGAAGCCAGGCCAATTAAGTATTACAGAACTGAGAATTCACTGGAAAATCAAATGGAAGCAGTGCTCCAGGGTATTTGCCAAGTGAAGAATAGAAATCAGTGCGGAAAGGTCTGACAAGGAGCAGAAACACTAGAGGAGACCATAGAGATGTGTCTGGAACCATTGCACCATGACATCTGACATCTAAGGCTTAAATTGCGGCAGGGTGTGCCAACTGCTGCTGGATGCTGGGAATGAGATATAATGAGATACCTCATGTCTGGCATGCTCTAACACTGCTGGAGATGAGGTTTGCATGTGAACTGTTAGGAGGGGTGACTAGGCTGCTGGAGCTGCAATCACAACAGTTCAATAGCTTGGTTCCTTTGTGAGGGTGAATGCAGACAAGTACAAAGTGATAGGATAGGCTGTGGACAAGTCCCCCATCGCTAAGAAAAGGAACATCAGAAAAAGATTAAAAAAAGATAGGGCAGGAAGTTTATCTCTGACATCTGCAGTTTCACTGTGTTGTGACCATACTCCTCGAAAGTTAACATGAGAGTTAATGTCAGCTGATATCTATAAGATGAGCAGAAAAGAGCAAAAGGGAGGTTGGAAGATTGAGATCTATATCTTAGTAAGAAAGGATAATTCTGTATCTTAGTAAGAAAGGATAATTTAGTAGTTAGACTCAATGATCTGCACCTTGGGAGAGCTGGGTTTGATTCTCTTGTCAGCTATAGATTTTTTACATAAGCTTGGGTAAGACATGGCAGGCACATCACATATGTAATTCTTTGTCCCGCATTTCCCTAGATCCTTCATGGTGAGCCTAAGATTTAATGAGTCAGTGTTGTGCTTCAGTTCATGGTATCTAAAACAGTACAGGGTCTGTTTTGCAGCCCACCAAATTGTGTTTTCATAACCTGGAATGGAAATTATGTGTTGAAAGTCCTGGGAAGAGGGAGCTGGGGCGTGTGTGGGATGTGTTTAAAAATCTGAGGACTTTGAAGAATAGGAACAAAATCTGATGTAATGTTGTCCATATTACCTTTTGGAAGGGTCCCTGGAGTGAAATATCCCCAGAGTCATATTCAGACTTTTCCTGGGAGAGAGCTAGCCAGAGCACCCCATGACAGAGGTAAAAATACAGCAGAAAGAACAACCGGTGTAGAGTGGTTAAGCTGGCTCCCTAGCCTCTTCTCATTTAGCAGTGCAGGTATCTCACTGCCTCCTGCTGAGAAACCTCACCTGAGCAGTTTCTAATTCCCACAGGTGGTATGTGGGGAAGAACCATCTGAGACAGCGAGGCCATTGGGAACCACCATAATGATGCTGGATTCCTGTTTAACTGGCTTTGAAAACTGCTGCATGAAAAAGCAGTTACACTGAAGAAAAACCCAGAGTGGAATAAAAGTTCAGAGCAAAAAGTAAATGGGATAACTAGTGGGTGAGATAGTATGTCTCTGAGAAGAAGCAGAATGAGACAGAATTGGGGAAATAATGGGTTTTAAAAAGACTGGTATTTATGCTATCCTTGTGGGTATATCTGCCTGTCTTTTCTGCTTTAGTGCTGGCAGGGATGAACAAGTAGGTTTAGAAATGTGTCTGTTACATTTGAATTTACTATCCAGAATTATAACTTATATTTTAATTTTCTGATTGAGAATCTGAGAATTACCCTTGGCCTGATAAGTCTACCTTCTTTGCATGGAGGTTTTTCAAACTTCAGAAATGGTGTTTATTTGAATTCCAGAAATACCAAAATGAGGTTTCCTATTTTCAAAATCCTCCAAGGACAATTAGAGATACACAGTGGTACAGCTGGCTTCTGCTTGCCTTGAGACTGTGTGCTGCCAGGAGTGCAGCAATCTTCCAGGGGAGAACAAGCAAGAGATACCTGACAAGTCTTGTTGAAATGGGACTGTTTCCATCAGATTGTGATAAACTAGCAAACTCCACTAAAAAAATGTTCTCTTGGAAACTTTCCCAAGGGGAAACACCCATTAGTGACAGCACATCAAAAGCATTCATACCCCACTCAATCATCATCAGTAAGTTGGGTTCACTGAACCATAAAAAACATAAAGTTGTTAAAAGATAGTTATGAGATACAGTCCATGAAAAATGCTTTGCAAAGCAAAATCAAGTGATTGTAAAAGACCTCAGCTTTCTTAAGATGCTTCCTTTTGTCAAAACACGATGACAGATGCATGCGTTCATGTATCCTCTTGTTTAGTTGAAGAATATGGTTATTTTTTCAGTAATTAAATCAGTCAGGGCTTTTGTGAGAACTGGCTGATATAGGTTGTAAGGTCAAGATACTATGAGCATTAGTAGTGACCAATATTTAGAGCATTTCTTTGACAAAGTGGAGTTATGCTGTGCTGAATTTTGGACATTGAACAAGCTGGAGAAATGTTGGTGTTTCCCTAAAAGAGAAATATTTCTCATTGTACTCTTGATGACAGGTATAGCAAAATGGCTTATAAAAAAGAGGTGACTGTATATGACAGATAGCGATGAATATAGGTGTTATATACAAAAGCAAAAGGAAATGCAAGACAGCACCATCTTAGAAAACCAAGCAGTAAAAGATGGTTAATGAAATGCATGGGAGTGGGAGATATTATGCTTGGTGTAGATAACTCGCATAGATCATAGGATCACAGAATTACAGAATCATTGAATAATTTAGGTTGGAAGAGACCCTTAAGATCATTGAGTCCAACTGTAAACTAACACTGCCAAGTCCACCACTAAACCATGTCCCTAAGCACCACATCTACACATCTCTTAAATGCCTCCAGGGATGATGACTCCACCACTTCCCTGGGCAGCCTGTTCCAATGCTTGACAACACTTTCGGTGAAGAAATTTTTCCTAATATCCAATCTTAACCTCCCCTGGTAAAACTTGAGGCCATTTCCTCTTCTCCTATCACTCCTTACTTGAGAGAAGAGACCAACACCCATCTTGCTACAACGTCCTTTGAGGTAGTTGTAGAGAGCAATAAGGTCTTCCTTCAGCTACCTTTTCTCCAGGCTAAACAACCGCAGTTCTCTCAGCCCCTCCTCATAAGACTTGTGCTCCAGACCCTTCACCAGCTTTGTTGCTCTTCTTTGGACACACTCCAGCACCTCAATGTCTTTCTTGTAGTGAGAGGCCCAAAAGTGAACACAGTACTCAAGGTGCAGTCTCACCAGTGCCAAGTATAGTGGGACGATCACTTCTCTAGTCCCGCTGGCCACACTATTTCAGATGCAAGTCAGGGTGCTATTGGTCTTCTTGGCCACCTGGGCATACTGCTGGCTCATATTCAGCTGACTGTCAACCAGGGCAGATTTGCAACCCGTCTTCCCCAAGCCTTTAGTGTTGCATGGGGTTGTTGTGAGCCAAGTGCAGGACCCAGCACTTGGCCTTGTTTAGCCTCATACAATTGGCCTCAGACCATTGATCCAATTTGTTCCAGATCCCTCTGTAGAGCCTTCTTACTCTCAAGCAGATCAACATTCTCACCTAACCAAGTGCAGGACCCAGCACTTGGCCTTGTTTAGCCTCATACAATTGGCCTCAGACCATTGATCCAATTTGTTCCAGATCCCTCTGTAGAGCCTTCTTACTCTCAAGCAGATCAACATTCTCACCTAACTTGGTGTCATCTGCAGACTTACTGAAGGTGCACTCAATCCTCTCATCCAGGTCATTGATAAAGATATCAAAGAGAAGTGGGCCCAATACTGAGCCCTGAGGAACACCGCTTGTGACCTGCTTCCAGCTGGATTTAACTCCATTCACCACAACTCTTTGGACCCAGCCATCCAGATGTTTTTTTACCTGATGAAGAGTTCACCCCTCTAAGCCATGAGCAGCCAGTTTCTCCAGGAGAATGCTGTGGGAATTGGTGTCAAAGGCTTTACTAAAGTCTAGGTAGACAGCTTCCTCAGCCTTTCCCTCATCCACTAAGTGGGTCAGTTTGTCACAGAAGAAGATCAGGTTAGTCAAGCAGGACTTGCTTTTTGTAAACCCATGCTGACTGGGCCTAATCACCTGGTTGTCCTGCAAATGTCGTGTGATGGCACTCAAGATGACCTGCTCCATAACCTGCCCCTGCACCAGATTCAGGCCTGTAGCTTCCTTGATCCTCCTTCCAGCCCTTCCTGTAGATGGGCATCAGATTTGCTAAATTCTTGTCCACTGGGACCTCTCCAGTTAGCCAGGACTGCTGATAATTGATGGAAAGTGTCTTGGTGAGCACTTCCAGCAGCTCCTCAGTGGCGTTGGGTGATCTCATCTGGCCCCATAGACTAGTATGTGTCTAAGTGGTGTAGCAGGTCACTAACCATTTCCCCTTGGATTATGGGGGCTTCATTCTGTTTCCCATCCCTGTCTTCCAGCTCAGGGGGCTGGGTACCCAGAGAAAAACTGATTTTACTATTAAAGACTGAGGTAAAGAAGGCCCTAAGTGCCTCAGACTTTTCCTCATCCTATGTCACTATGTTTCTTTGTGCATCCAATAAAAGATGGAGATTCTCCTTAGCCCTCCTTTTGTTTCCAATATATTTAAAAAAACATTTTTATTGCCTTTTATGGCACTAATCAGATTAAGTTCTAGTTGCACTTTGGCTTTTCTAATTTTCTCCCTGCGTAACCTCATGACATCCTTGTAGTCCTCCTGATTGGCCTGCCCCTTCTTTCAAAGGTCATAACCTCTCTTTTTCTCCTGAGCTTCAGCCAATGCTCTTTGTCCAACCAGGCTGGTCTTCTTCCCCACCAGCTCATCAGGGAGGCCTGTTCTGCATCTTTAAGATTCCTTTCTTCAGGAATGTCCAGCCTTCCTGGACTCCTTTGCCCTTCAGGACTTCCTCCCAAGGGACTCTGTCAACCATGCTCCTAAACAGGCCAGTCTGGCCTCTGGAAGTCTAAGTTAGCAGTTCTGCTGACCCTGCTCCTTACTTTTCCAAGAATAAAAAACTCTTATGATTTCACGATTACTGTGCTCAAGACGACCTCCAGCAATCACATCACCCACAAGTCCTTCTCTGTTTTTAAAAACAGGTCCAGTGGGATGCCTTTCCTAGTTGGCTCCCCCACCAGCTGTGTCAGGAAGTTATCTTCCACACACTCCAGGAACCTCCTCGACTGTTTCTTCTCTGCTGTATTGTATTTCTCACAGATGTCTGGTAAGTTGAAGTCCCCCACAAGAACAAGGGGTAGCAATTGTGCATCTTCTGCCAGCTGCTTATGCAATATTTTGTCTGCCTCTTCATCCTAGCTGGGTGGTCTATAACAGGTTCCACCATGATATCTCCCTTCTTGGCCTTCCCCCTGATTCTTACCCATAAACACACAACCCTATCATTACTATCATCAAGCTCTTGACAATCAAAACACTCCCTAACATATAGGGCTACGCCACTGCACCTTCTTCCTTGCCTATCCCTCCTGAAGAGTTTATAGCCATCCATTGCAGCACTCCCCACCACGTATCTACATCATAGTTTTCCTTCAGCACCATGGCTTCCAGCTCCTCCTCTTTGTTGCCCATGCTGCCTGCATTGGTGTAGATGCACTTCAGTTGGGCTATTGATCCTGCCACCTTTTTCAGGGCAGAAACCCTAATTCCTTTGTGACCTATTTTCAGGTACTTCCGTGGTTTCTAACAAACACATCAACAACTCTTGTGTCTTTGCTGCTGCATGGATTTCCATCTCCTACCTCCACTGAGACAGCAGACTGAAGGACCTCGCTAGCACACCATCACTCAAACATTGGTGTGCCACTCCCAGGCTTATCTCTAGCACACCTGATTTTATCCCTTTCCCCCTTCAAATCTAGTTTAAAGCTTTTTCAATTTGCTTCTCATTCCCTTCCAGGATGACTTCCCGCATCCCTCAGGATTTTCCGTAGGACATAAACTCCTTACTGGTCCTCCTGCTTGCACTCGCGTTAAGTATTTAAAGTCACCTAAAATAGTTAGATAATACCACTCCCACATCTTCTATCCTGTCTTTATTTCTGAATAATCCAGGGGTTTTGGAGAATTAACACTGGAAAGAAATATTTTAAAGAAGAAATTTGTAAATCTTCTGTATAAAGACAGAAAAGATTCCCGTAATCAGAGCCTATCAACAAATTAGTTCAAAGCTCTCAAAGCCTGTAGCAATTACACCATTGCAAAAACATTGCAAAAATGAAGGCTAAGCAGGGATACTGCAAAATTTTCTAATAATCACAGTCCTTACTGAAACTGGAAAGGAAAACTTTAGAAGCTTATGCTGTCTTGCGAAGCACAGGGGAAAGAAAGAAAGCTGCAAACAGTTAAGGTCATAGAACAAAACCACTGTTGGCAGTCATGCTGTGAGAGGATGCCAGTACGAGTCCTGATTCCTCTATGATGAATGATTTGGAGCCCTCTCACAGCCATGAGTCATTGTGCTAGGAACTGTACAAACAGGGCTGACCCAGCATGTGGTGGGTGAGTGGGTCCTGGAGGGAGGGAGGGAGGGAGCCAAGACCTCAGTCCTGCACGTGAGCAGGCAGCACAGGTGCTGCTGAAGGAGGAGGAATTGCCTTAATCCTGCCTAGTATGGACCATCACTGGTATTACTGAAAGACAGCTGTTACCCCAGAGCACTGATAGTGTGTGCATGGATCTGTCCCTGCAAAATATTGCATTTATATTTTCATCACACTCTAGTGAACTTTACACATGCAAAATTCAGCTCCTTAAGAATTCTGTTGGCTAAAGTTTACATGGTCATATTGTTGTGGTTATTATAATGAAAGAAGTATTCATTTCATTCTCTATTTTTTCAAGAAGATGACTTGCCTATCAAACACAACATAATGCAAAAGTTATAGGGGTGCTATAGAACATATTACTACTACATTTTCCAGTTCTCTGTATGATATCCCACTTTGTTCTGAAAGTGGTCAGAGCTCATTTTCTTCATGGTTTTAAGAAAAAAATACTAGCCAAAGCTAAATCACTAAATGTGAGGTCATTTAGTTTCATACATGATATGAAAACAGCTGTATATTGTAACTCCCTTGCTAGATATTTATGAATATCTCTACTTATTGAGGTACTATGTAGGATCTGTGTTAGTGCTCCTTTTTTGTCTCCACTCCATCCCAAGCGTAGCCTCATCCCAGTCCTCCATGTTGTCTTTGGGGTTTTCCCTCTTCTTTTTCCATGTATGTCCCTCCTTCAGCTCCTACCAGAATCTGACTATTATGTCCACTGCCTCTTTATCCCATTGCTTAGTCCAGTATCACCAGAAAAGCTTATTAGTGCCAAATCTGATTTTTAATACTGCTAGGGGATGCTTTACATAGACATGCATGCACGCACACATGCTCTCTCTGATAGAGATGCATTCTTCATCTCTGGATTCAGTGATGGAAGTGGGCTCCATCAGCTTGAAGATAGTGGTGGGGCAAGCCCAGTTTTTCAAACGATCTTAGGAAATGAAGGCAAACAATCCTCTTAGCTAACACTGATCCCAATCCAGAAGTGAAATTACATGCTGAAATAAGGTAACAAGAAGTTCTTATTGTTCACTGGCTGTGGTCTGCACCTAGTTACTGCTCCACATGTTTTTGTTTAGCACCAATGTGTCACTGGAAACATGGAAAGAGCTACATGCAGAGAAACATGACCTTGCTTTTGGAAGAACTGGCACATGAGTAAATTAAACTCAGAAATTATAAAAAATGTAATAAAGCAACCCTTTAAGCCACTCTAACACAGCTTATGCCTGCCTCTGTCTTCATCTGTATCTTTGTTGCTTCAGCAATTGTCCTTTAGTGAGAAGCATCATTGGGAGAATCATTACTAGTCACAAACAGTTTGGTCTTATTCACTGGAGCAGGAACATAATAATTTTGGGCTTCTGCCTGCCAGGATCCCAGGTGTCTTGGCATTCAATGTTTTTTCCTAGCCTTTTACTTTCTTCTTGGGTCCCTTATCACAAACAATTGGCTTATTCTGCACTTGCAGCCCAGAAGGCCAACTGTATCCTGGGCTACATAAAAAGAAGCATGACCAGCAGGTCGAGGGAGGTGATTCTGTCCCTCCACTCTGCTCTGGTGAGACTCTACCTGGAATATTTTGTACTAGAGTCCTCAGCACAAGAAAGACGTGGACCTGTTGGAGCAGGTCCAGAGGAGGAACACAAAAATGATCAGAGGGATGGAACACCTCTCCTATGAAGAAAGGCTGAGAGAGTTGGAGTTGTTCAGCCTCGAGAAGGGAAAAGGCTCTGGGCAGACCTTATTGCAGCCTTTCAGTACTTAAAGGGGACCTATGACAAAGACTTAAATTATATGTATTGTTTACAATAAAGGTGGTGAAACCCTGGCACGGATTGTCTAGAGAGGTGGCGGAAGCCCCATCCCTGGAAACATTCAAAGTCAGGTTGGACCGGGCTCTGAGCAACCTGACCTAGTTGAAGATGTCCCTGCTCACTGCAGAAGGATTGGACTAGATGATCATTAAAGGTCCCTTCCAACCCAACCCATTCTATGATTCTGATTTTATGATTCTATGATTCTGTTCTGTGACTTTTAGATCAAGAAAGTTTTGACTGACCAATACCCTTCCCCCAAATTCTCAGTGAGTTCTTGTGATGTAGTGATGACAGCCACCTTATTTCTTTCCTGTTAAAGTTTGCCTTTCTAACCTTTTTCTTTCAATACTGTCATTTTAAGACATCCATTATTGTGTGTCCTGTTTCTTGTAGTCAAGCGTTTGTGAATCTGTTACAGAGGAATTAACTAAATGGTCTTGTGACAAGAGTCAGCGGTGCTGTGTTGACTATTTATAGTTCTCTTAACACACTACTCATTCTGAACAGATTTTTAACTATGTGCACAACACATTCAACCAAACTAGATGGACTAGATGTTTTATTCTGATGCTGCTTTTTGGGTTTTTTTGTGCATGTTCTTGTAATTGGTCATTTTTAGTATTGAATGTCCTTCCTTAGTAATTTTAGAAGGACATTTTTGTTAAGAGCTAGAATAATCAATCTGTTATCTAAAGAATCTTTTGATATTCCATATTCACAGGATTGTCTGTTTAGATTTAAGCCCCTGAAAAACTTCTATCATATTTATACCTTCTTCTTTACTTTTATCCCAAGAAGCTAGTTAAAAAAAAAAATAAAATTAATAAACTGCCTAGAAATTAAGATCTTTTAAGTTTTTAATCAGTTCCTCAGAGTTTCACTCTTTTTCCATGCCTCCATTTTCATGGGTTGCACTGAGCGCGGTCTGAGTTTCTCTACCCATCACTGCTGAGTGTAAGTGAAAGGTCTGCTTGGATCTGTAGTTTATTTGTCTGTCTGGCTTTCATATAATGTTTAACTTGCTGTTTGAACCACTTCCAAGTATACACAACGTTTCCCTGGGTTGACAGGGTTGGTGAGGGTAAGTTGCACAGGCTCTGTAGTAGCCATTGGAAATCCATGGGGCCTTCTGGCACTTTGTGTCTTGTACTTCTGGCATTCCTTACAATTTTGTTAACAAGCATGACTAGTTTCAAAGCAAAGCTGCCATTAAGATCTGAAACTACATGCAGGAATGAGGTAACACAATGTCCTGCTTTTTGCTGGTGGTAACTGGAGAGAGTGGTTGTCTTCATTGGTTTCATTGTGATTCCTCACAGAAAATGAGTGAGATGCACTTGGAACACCTCTGAGATTAATGTTCCCATGTGTTCAAAAGTGCACAAGCTAGGGTTTGTCACAGTGGACACAGCTCAGCTTGGGGCTGAAAGATGAAGTAAACTTACTGGATATTCTTGTCTTCATTTTTCAGTCTTGAAGTTGTGGCCTCAGAGTCACAAGATGAGGCCTTCATGCCTATAAATTAATGCCAAAGTAATTTATTGGCAGCTTGCTTTGTCACAATGATGAAAATAGTAGTCTGTGATAAATTGTAAGGGCTGACAGTGAATGTGAACTCTGAAATTACCTTCTTATTGAAACCAGCACATGTTCAGCAATGACAATGTCATCTATCCTAGACAGTCTCCCTAGCCTTTCTGACTGCCTGGTCTTGTTTGCTCTTTATATGCAAGAGAAAGAGAATTTGGAGACACCTAAGTCCCTATTCCTCTTGCTTCCTTCTTCTCTTTAGCTTAATAACAAAAAAGAAGAGAAAATTGCTACAATCCAATCCATCAATTTGTGAGAACATTGAAAATATGAACTTAATTTTTAATTTTTGAAGAATTAGATGTGAGGGAAGAGATGATGAAAATGAAGATTTTCTGCAAATGTAAGAGTTTTAATATGAGTGCCATGGTCAAGAGCCAGGAGAAAAATAAAACAGAAAACAAATCCTAATGTTAAACATTTGCCACTTCTGTAGCAGAGGACTAGAGAGAAGCAGTTGTGAGGAGCAATTCAGCAGCTTATAAAGTCTGGTTTGCATTAGAAGGTACCAGGTCACTCCAGTCTGCCATGTTGTCTTTACACATTGCACAACAGTTTATTTATATGATCTGGAGCAAAACGCAGTTCCGAGGAAGTGGGTCAGACCTTCTTCCATGACAAAGCCCTCAATTCACCCAGATCTATCTAAATGATTATTGATACTGTCATATGGGATATATAAAAGAATGTTGTATTCCTTAGGAAAAATCTTTTGTTGAGTTCAGGTCTTGGCAGTATCTTCTCTGATCTTCCCAGCACAGCGTTGACGCAAAAGAGGCTTCTCTTGGATTTTAGTTCTACCTTACAGAGAGTCTCACTACAGAGCAGTTGTGCTGGGTAGCTTTTGGGCCTGGTGACCTCTTGCAGATGGGGCAGCACTGGGTGGCCGACAACTTGAGATGTATATGCACAACCTGAGTTGGCATATGTCCCCAGGCAAGCTCCAATCCCATGACAAACTCTAGCATGACAGTGTCATCTGAACTCTCTATTGGTGTTCTTGGTATAGGGACATTCCCCATGTTGGAAGGTTATATTTTAGAGGAGCCAGATAACTTGCAGGAAGAGATGTCTCAGGTCTTTTATAAACAAGAAAAAATGATACAAACTTATTTAACAGCAGCATCTGAAAAGTAACTATTTAAATGCATTTTAAAAATTGGTTGCAATGAGTAGAAAACATAAAACTGTGCTAAGAACCTTATCAGAAACTTGGAAGAGAAATAAGTGTTCTCTCTTGATCATCCATATTATGTGTTATGCTTTGCATTTTATATATCTGAGGATAGCCTGAAGAGCCTCAGTGTAGCAACATATTTAAGCTCAGGAATCTTCTCACTGACCTTAGATATGCCTGGTCAAGCAGCAGCTTTCTATCTTGATCTGAATTACATATAGATACAGGTGTTCACTCCCATGCTAGACACTGACAGATCTGCATCAGTTTATACAAGTTAAGTTATCGTGTACAATTGCTGAACTTCAAAGGACATGGAAGCAGCAGCTGCCTGGTCTGCAGTTTTGGAATTACTATAAATTTCACTGAAGCTTTTTTAACCAAAGAAAATCTGTTTAACGAAAAAAAAGACTTCAATTTATTTTTTCCTTAAAAACAGAAGCAACATCTATCTAACCTTGAACTCCTCCCTGACTTCTTCCTGTGCATTTTGTAGATCTACCCTCAGAAGATATGAACAGTTTGAGTTAATTTAATTGCTTCTGGGCATACTATGTGTATCCAATATCTTTATCAATTTTATAACTTATCATTTTTCCTTAAGAACATCTGCTACCTTGGTTAACAGAGGAAGTGCTGGTTTTGCTCTAGGCTGAAAAGATGAAGAATGTCACACCCTTGTTTTTAATAATTGTGTCCTGTTTTTCCTTCCATGTCTGCATGTTCCTCCCCTAAGTAATATGCAAATAGAAATAGGAACATGAAACTTAAGAACTTGATTGCTCTGAACTTTGAGCGAACAAAATCAAGTTTTTTTCATTGTCTCTTTCTTCTCCAACAGAATTTAACCACTTAGGGATGTGAAAATGACAAAAAGAATCAACTGGTTTTTGATATGTCAAAAACAGCTAATCAGAAGTACATGCAAATTTTCTTGTGATTCATGGTGACTGTTTTAATAATAATAATAATAGTAATAATAATAATAATAATAATATTCTTTATTACCTTAATAATAAGCGTGCTATTGGCATCCATGAGCAAAAAAATTATTAGACCTAAGTCAATAGCCTCCCTCCTTTTGCAGTTCCTGCCTCAGTGTTCTACAAGTAAGTGTCTGAGCCCCGAGTTTGGGTGCTAGGTAGCTGGGTCTATATGTGTGCTACAGGTGGTCCAGGGAAAAGATGTAGTGACGAAGTAGCTGTGTGGAAGTGATGCTAGACTAGATATGTGGCTCATATTGAGTGCTGCCACTGCTCTGTCCATCTATCATGGAGCTGAGTCACTGGGTTTGGTCACAGACCTTTTCTGGTTAGGATGGAGTACCTGACTGAGCTGCTGGACTCTTGCCAGCAGAGCTAAAAATGGCCTCACTGGACCATCTGTGTCTCCTGGGCTTTGCTCCTTCTTGGAATAAAGAAAAAATTCTGCAACCACAACCAAGGAGGGATGTCCTGGCTCAGCCTGAGCACCATAGTCCTGCAGAGAAAGATGGAAAGACCAGAGCAAGATTGCTTCCTGCCTTTCTCTCTATGTATGTCATAGTGGGCCTTCTGCCCTACGTTAGCAGTTTTAAATTCCTGATTTGGGGATTTAGCATGGAGGAGCAGTCTGAACTTGTCATGTTTAGAGGGAAAACTGGCAGCCCAGTGCAGGCCCTGGAATGGACAGCAGAGCATTGTAGATCATCAATGGATAAACAGGGGATGAAGATGCACTTTCTGCCCTGAAGATCTTACAATCTATATATAAGACATGAGAAAACAGCAGTGTAGAGGAAAGTATACAACGATGAGCTAAGATGGACTCCATAAGCCATGGGAGTTTATGTGGAGACTCCTGCTGGTCTCTCCTTGCTGTGACTGCTGCAGATGGGGGTCTCATCTCACACCACCCTAGGTCAGTGGCACCACAGCTGTGGAGAAAAACACTCGTGCATATTGCAGAATGCATATTTCTGCATTCCTACTCAAGTGCTGCACTGATGGAAACCATCTGATGTATTTCCCTTGGTGTTTTACTCACAAACACTCACAGTGTTGCAGGGAGGTCTAGTTTGGAGCAAGGCACTGCAGATGCTCTGAGCAGTTCCTGCCAGTGCATGGAAGAGCTTGTCAGGTGTATCAAGCCTGAACCTTCTCCCCTGCCCAGGAGGGCCTTCTGGCAGTGAGCCCTACCCATGCCACTCTGGGGTGGGGAGGGAATTTGAGGGATGTCTCTCAGAGTACATCCTGCACAGAGCTGCCAGCAGTGGCAGCCTAGGGAAAAATGTCACTCAGCATCTTGGAGAAGTGCCCTTGACTTGTGAAAGAGTTTTCATCTTGAGGGCATAACATTGTCAGCAAAGACTGTGGTGCAAGGGGACTGCATCCCCGACAGTGTCAGTGTTTCCCTTCCCTCCCTGTCCTCCTAGTCCAGCCTTTTAGGGCATTATGAGACTATTTTCAAGACATGGATTAACTCAGGAATTGCCCTGGTGTTCCCCTACTCCTCAGTTTCCTTGATAGGTTGGCTGCACCCTCAGCCTGTACCTCTTGTCCTTATCCCACCAGATTCTTCTCTTCTCTCTGTCTTCTCCTGCCCTCACTCATAGAATAAGATGACATTTATTTCTTAAATGTAACCAGGGGTTAGGAAATCCTCCAGTCCAGCCAAAGTAAATCTGTTCTTTCCCATGTAACCTTTGTCTTCCTGTGCTCCATTGCCATATTTTCTCATTTGACTAGATTATGGCAATACTCTGCAACAGTCAGCAGGCTCCCACAGAGCAGCAGTTGTGGCCACTGGGCACTTTGTAGTCAGCAAAGGATGTCAGAAAGCAAGGATGTGTGTGGTGAGCTTGGGGGAGATTACGCCTATTTGCACAGCATGAAGCCTAATAGGGCAGGACATAATAAGTCCTGTCATTCCAAACTGGTTTGTGCTGAGACAGCCCTGAAATCTCTGCCTCTGTGGCATATCTTGACTACAGACCAGATAATCTGTCTACTGACTCCAGAGAAGTGTTCCTCTTCTTGCAACTGATGCTATTGTGATACAAGGCTTAAGTTAGATGTCACACCACGTTATCATAACGTGTAAGAGCCACGTTGTTTTCCATGTTGCTTTGCCAGCTTAGGCAAATGAAACAGTTTATTAACAAACAGCTAGGCTTAGATCGATGTGTTTCTTCATACTATCAGTTCTAGGACAAAAAGCTATAATTCCTATGCTTTTATCTATTGAGCAAAGGGCCCAGATACAACAGAGGGCTCTGGGGAGTGATTGTTGGTTGTCCTATCTCAGAGAGGAAGAGTACACTTTAGTGAGAAAAAATACTATAGTTGCTTAGCTCTCAATCTAGTTGATTTAAGAACCAGGTGGGGTGCTCATGGACTTTCTATGTTAATTAAATCCCACCGTAGCTTTCCTGAGGTGATATTGAGTGCAGTGAATTACAGAGGTAATTTGCACACTCTTTTAAGGTAGTTAATGGCATTTCTGTAAAACACATAATTATTGATTTTTTAATGCAATGAAAATTGTAAAAGGTCTTGCAGCATTCAAATTAATAAACTTTCCTTGGGAACAAAATTGTAAGATTTACCACCTGTTCCACATTCAGTTAGGCTTTCTCTGTTTGCAATCCTCTGAGCCTGTGTGCTCCAACACTCAACATGGTCTTTCCTTTCCTGCTTCCCTTGATGTATTTCCTGGACACAGTTTCTGTGTTTCTTACCCTTGTAAGTCTCTGCAGCCCCCTGGACCAACACTGTAATCTCAGTGGTCCATCTGCATCCACTCTTCTCCCCTGTGTATTCACTGTAACTTTCTAAGGCACGTGACAAGTTCATAATGTAGACAGGGTTTGCATAGGCTTAAAAATATCCTAAATTTATTAGAAATAATTTAATTAGAAAATGTTTTTCTGATAAAGAAATAAAGGCATTCAAACCAAAAGATGTAACCTACCTGTCTTCCATTCCTGGGTTTCCTCTCTCTTCTGAATTTTTTTCAGGCAATCAGAACAAAAAGTCCTCTCAAAAGTCCCAGTTTGTTTCTGATGACCCCAATTCAGTCATCCCAACTCAGCTTGCCTTTTCTGGCTTTGCTAGGTTTCATGGTTAAACTGGGTGTCATACAGAATTCTGTTCATATTTTCTCCTTCCCTTCCTTTTTAGGCCTTTTACTGTCAACATTAAGCTCGTTACATGGTGTTGGTGACAGTCTCGGGGTCCTATATGGTATCTAGTGCAGATGTGCTGTGTACCTCTCTGACCAGATGTGCTGCTTCTTTGCCATTGCAGGGGATTTATGAACAGCTTTCTCTTCTGCTGTCTAGGGCAGTTTTCAGTTTATAAAACATGTCAACAGCCGTTTCCAGCCAGTTGTCTTCAGCACACAAATTGTTTGGTCAAAATAAATGCCATTTTTCCTTGGGCAGGAAGTCCCTGAGAAAGACATAGTCTTGTGTCTAGGCGCATGTGCTGTGCTCACTCCCTTGACAAGAATCCTGTCAGGCTTGGTTCAGATCCTTTTCTGTCTTAGAGTGCAGAATCTAGTCCTGTTGCAAAGGGAAATTAATTTCTGATCCTTCTCCTTGGACATCCAGAATACCTTTTTGCCCTCAAGCCAACCTAGAGTTCCAGTTTCACAACCCAGAAACCCTCCATTCTGCTGGTGTGCCAAGGAGGCACATCTGAGCAGCTCTTTGTTACTGTCTCTTGCTTTGCTTTCAGCCTCACTCTCTTCCCTTTCTTCAGCTTGGCTATGGTGCATTAATCTTCCAGCACAATCTGGAAGATTAATGAGGTCTCCACAGTGCGCGGCTTCTAGGCTGCCTTCCGGTCTTTTCCAATGGTATGTTGGAGACTTTACTATGTGATAGAACTGGTCTAAAATGGCCACTGAACAGAAACATTAGAGCCTTGTTACCAAGATTATTTGTTATAATATATATCAGCTGAGTAATTTAATGTATTTTTTGAGTAAGTCCTGGAAGGTTGCCTGTAGTGTATGTACATTGTACAGAAAGCATCACATTATTAAAACAAGCAAAAAAAGATTAACATCAGAAGCCTGTGGAGATACATTGACTTTAATACTTCATATGTTCAAAGGATTGGTGTATAATTATTCCTATTTTCACACATTACATTTGTGTTGAATTTCAACAGAAATTGAAACGACCCTTAATGTCACAGCTTTGCTAGGAAGGGAGAAGAACTGGATGGATTAGAGAGGACAATGTGTTGTAAAGGATAAAGGAATCATCAGAATGCAATGTCCCGCTGCAGAGTAAGTGAAAACTTGCATGTCCTTACCACGTGACAATCCCAGCCAGCACTTTCTTTCCTAGGTTTTAACAAAAGGTTCATTTCAAGGGGTGAAATGCTCAACGGACAAAGTGCTCACTGTCTTCCATGGAGATAATTTTTTCTTCAGGGAATTACATGGACACTGCAGACCATGTCCAGCTTCTGCTTTTTCAGAAATGAATCTTTCAGTAACCTTTGTAAATCATTAAGCACCTTTCAAATTCACACCATATCACCTGCAAATTCAGCTGTCACAGGGCATCTGAAAACATTGGAGTCAAAATCACTAGTGGTTTTAAAAGATCTTGACTTTTTTTTTTTTTTTTTTTTTTTTTTTTTTTTTCTTCTTTTTTTTTTTTTTTTTTTTTTTTGCATACTCTCTTTTTGGTGTATTCCGTATAGAGAACAAGAATGCACATAACTTTCCCTCATTACCACAAATTATTTCAAAGCACTCTCATCTATTGCTTTGCATAGTCCCCTGTGGATAAACATTTTTTTCTTTATTCTAGTAAGTCAGAAAAAAATTTACAAAAAATATATAATTTTTTTTTTTCATCTGGCAACAAACATCTGCAATTTCAACCCTAATCTTTTTCACTTATTTATGAAACTTCAGATTGTTTTTGGAAATACTTGTGCTACAAGTCATACAGTAATTAGTCATTCCACAATCTTTTCGGAAGTGTTGTTTGCAGAAAATGAACAAAGCTTGTCTGGTGAGCCTTCACATAAGGATGTGAAGCACACTACGGGCCCAGAAGAAAAACCTCAAAAAATCAAATGACCTCTTTTATTGGTTACACCCTGGCATGAGCTGGTCAGCATCAGCCTTCTCCAGTGGGCTCTTATCTCTGCAGCCAAGTGAGAGAGAAGGGAAAACATGTCAAGTGACTGAGCTCACAGGTTTTAAAAATTAAATAAACCTTTTTTTTTAAAGACTGAGGGTGAGAAGTAGGAAGAAGGTGAGAGAGGGAAAGAAATTTGTTTCCAGCACTAGAGAAAACAGATTGATATTTTCTTAGTTATATTTGTTCAGCCAATTTATTTAGGTATCTCTTCATGTAGCACAAAACTATTTGCCAGATATAGTGAGAAATGGACTTCATTAAAGAGATATAAATAAAACATGAAGTTATTTTGGATCTATAATTACACAGGCCAGAAATGAAAATGAAGAATAAGCTAAGATTCTTTAATGGAAACTTTCTATATGTTTTTGATTACCTTGTGTTGACAACTCTTCAGATTATCCTGCTTCCCATGCCAGTTTTCATTGAATTTGCAGAAAGTATTTATGTCTCAACTCTAGGCTGGGGGTTTCCTACATTTTTATTAGGCATACTGCATCTTGTCAGGAACACTGTCTCTTGGACAAACTCCCTTCCCTTTCCAAAGCCTATGCCTCCGATGACAAGTACAGCTCACAATTTCTAGATACAGTTATAAATCAACAGTGTATTGCTCACTGTTTCACTATAAGGTAAAAAAGATGTTGATTTTCTTTTCTTTTCTTCCTTTCAGCCATTCTTTTCTGTCTATTTTGTTCCTGACACACATTTCTGTATTAGTTGATTCTCCCTGTGACTGTCTTTCAGCTTGCTCATGCAGATTTTTCCTTAGGTCACTTCACTTGGGTGTGTTGTGATTCCTTTCTCTACCATGCTGTCCATAGACTTCTGTATTTTACTTCTAGGCATTGCTATTACACTGGTGACTTTCTTCCTTTTCCAACCTGCAATGCCTATCTAGCACTTCTTTTTTTACAGCAGCTTGTTGCTACATAGACCGGAGTAATTTTTTATGTTTTGTGTCTTGTTTGCACAGAGTGGTCCTGGCCTGTGACTGTAGCTCCTCAGCTGCCACAACAGAGTACTTGTTGTTATGAATTCCTTAATTTGTTTAGAGTTTTATTAAAAGATTTGAGACAGTAACTCAGAAAAACATTGGAGCCAGTCCTAGCTTGCAGGTGACCTCTGAAGTCAAGGGGAAACGGCTCTAAACTGGAAGAGGATAGGTTTAGATTAGATATTAGGAAGAAATTCTTCACTGTGAGGGTGGTCAGACACTGGAACAGGTTGCCCAGAGAAACTGTGGATGCCCCCTCCCTGGAAGTGTTCAAGGCCAGGTTGGATGAGGCTTTGAGCAACCTGATCTAGTGGGGGGTGTCCCTGCGCACGGCACAGGGATTGGAACTAGATGATCTTTAAAGTCCTTTCCAACCCAAACCATTCTGTGATTCTATGAAGTAATGTTCTTAAAGCAAATGCTTCAGTTCATGTCTTGTCAGTTCAGCAAAGTTATGATCTTGGAAACTGCCAGAGGCAGGACCTCATACACTTGATAGCTAAACTTAAGCTGACATGAGATTTCTCTGGAAGCCTTCAACAGCACCTTTCTTTACATCAATTAGAGCAGTTAGGCTTGTACTTGGAGGACTGCTCCATCAGGCTCATACAATTAGATTTTCAAGCCAGGGGTCTGATCTGAGTAGAGTTTTCAAAAGTGTTTCATGTTGTATTTAGTACAAGCACACTCTGAAAGGCTCTCCATGTAGTGTAAAGGTCCTCAGTTTATAAGCAGCTGCTGTTCAACAGTCCTAAATTCCAGGAGATCTAATCTCTTCTGTTTTGATATGCTCACTAAATTTATTTTCCTGCTTGCTAACATATTAACAAATATTAATTAATGTGTATTCAGCTTTGACCCTTTGGCTAGTGCTGACTTCTTCCAGATATTAACTTCTTTCTAATCACATTCTTCTCTCCCCAGCCTCTCTGGATCTCAGCTCAGAGTTTCACAGTTGGAACATCTTGGATGTTTGTATATGGAGAAAGCAATACTTATGTACTTTAGAGCTAAACCATGAGTTCTAGTAACCAAGGTTTTTCTGAAAGCTTGCAATTCAGAGAAATGCCAGTGCAATTTGCATTTTCTATTGAATCAACATAATCCAAGATAAAGTAAAATCAATTTAGCAAGATTTTTAATACCTGCTGGGCTTAAAATGTTTTAATATACTATTTCTGGTTGACTGATTCCTGTCCATTGACATTTAAAGTCTGTTTAGAGAGGTTAGAGTTTATAAAACTTTTATGCATCCCAAATAATGCCTAAAATTACATAGTTTAAATCCAGCTGGTTTTATATATAATGTAATCAAATAAAAAAGACTGAAAACTCAAAGGGTGCTATAAAAGTGCAGACTTGTTCAGCCTTACAAATGAAAAGTTCTAGAGACCCAACCTAGGGAGATATACATAATTTATTTAAGGCTTATACGTCCAGAGAAGTTACCTGTAAAGTCACCAAAGAAGTTTACAGGTATCTGGGTTTAATTTGCTAGATGACAGATAACAGTTTCGTGCACTTTCATAGAAGTGTGATTTGGAAACTATGTTATCTTAGATAGATACACTGTTACTGTTAATGTCAGGTTTCACTGGTTTGGGTGGTGGCAAGATTCTCCCTCTGCTCTCGGTTTTTCTGGTGAAACAGCTATTAATGTCCCAGCTGAAAAAAAAGCATTTCCCTTCCAGTATCTACCTATGTCATATGCAAACTAGAGGAAAGTAAAGGAAAATAACAGGAAAAAGAAAAGGAAAGACAGTGAAATCAGCAAAAATGTATTATTGGAAAAATGTAGATAGTAAGGTAGAGCCAATTTATTTATATTAAATCAGAATTTTCCTTGCATTTACTTACATAAGCATGAAAATCTGTGTTGGATGGGAAAGAATTGCTTCACATCTAAGCTTTTCAGAAAACAGAGAGTGAATCTGAGAACTGAAGGTGAAGGTGAAGCTTTTCTTGGAACAACATCGATGAAAGACATGAGCAAGTTGGAAAGCCAAGCTATGGGACATTCTCACTAACACCAAAACCAAACTGATGGAAAGAGCAGCAACCTGACTGACAGAAACCAGAAGACATCCTGTGAAATTAAAAGTCCAAGGAGGCTTTGGTTGATTCAGATCTTATCTGGATCTAATATATGAAGTATGAGAAATCAAGTTGCTGAGGTGACAGCAGATGGTCCTGTAAACTGTTTCTGCACCATATTTCATCAAAATTGGTTATCCAAAAGTTGGGATGAAATACTTGATCCAGAGAAATGCAGTCTTGCACTTGGGGATCCTCACATTTGACTGGCCTCTTTGTCTCCACAGTGTTCTGGAAACCTTTATTTCAATATTTACTAGGGCTTGAGCTATCTGATATGTACCAACTATACATCAGAGGCCAACCTATTGCA
This sequence comes from Antrostomus carolinensis, assembly GCF_000700745.2. Taxonomy (NCBI): domain Eukaryota; kingdom Metazoa; phylum Chordata; class Aves; order Caprimulgiformes; family Caprimulgidae; genus Antrostomus; species Antrostomus carolinensis. The sequence continues at coordinate 18,125 of NW_010304240.1, read as the reverse complement.
AAAACCTTTGACTGCTTTTTACAACCAAAATTTGGAAGAAGCAAGGAGTGGAAAGGTAAAATGCATCTAGGCAGTGCTTGCGACTGGGTTTCAGGAAGAGATCCACAAAGATTTCTTGTATAGATTTCCAGAGCTGGACTATTTGGGCTCAGAGCCCTAGACTTTGAACCCTTGAAATTTGTGATGTATGGTCATAAAAGAACATTATAACAGGAGAGCATTTAATCTGATTTCACACCTTAGGAGAAGGAAGGAGTTTTGCTGAGGGTAAACTCAGATCTATATTACTCTATGGTGGTCTAAATGTATGAAATAGGAGATGAGATCTGAGTACTTTTGAGTACTTGGATGAAAACCTAATTAGTTATAAAAGCCAATGAGGAAAAACTGGAGGCCAAGGTTGGTTTTTTTTTTTTTTTTTTTTTTTTTTTTTCACTCACATAGTTGAGAATATATCTGTGAAAACAGGCTGAAAGAGTCAAGTTTTCCAATAGAACAGAAAAGATGATGTGCTGCAGTGCGTAGATTGCTCAGGAACACAAGGTATTACTCAAGTCCCCATTGTATATAAACTTGGTATGGAAAGAAAAACTCTTGAGATTTTTTAAATGGCACTACAATGGGACAGAATGATATCCTTTATCCAAAGCTACCCAAAAGGAAAAATATGATGAGAACAGCTAAGAATGCATCATCTGAGATTTACACCAGACTACAGTGCTGGCAAAGACCTTCTGAATCATGAAGTCCATGATCCAGTTACTGCAATAGTCCACCACATCTTTTATGCCTTTCAAGGCAATTTAATGACTTTCATTAAATTATCAAGCTCTAATGTAAAAACAGTGAGCTTTTTTCTCAAGGCTACTCATGATGAATGGCTGTTTCAGAACCTCACAGCCGTGATGAGCACAAGCCTTCTAGTTTGCAAGTTGAGTTTATCAATGGCCTTTTCATCTCCATTTGTTTCTAGGTCAGTATTCCAGCTTTAATATCCCCTCTTCCCCCCATGTTTACCCTCACAGTATAACTTTAAAGATAATAACAGATAATTCTTCCTACCTTTGCTTTGGTTGGCTAAAAGTGCCTTTTATGGTGTAAGGTAAGCTCTCTCTTACCTTGTCAACCCTGTAACCTTTCTCTATATGAGCAGTTACTTGAAATTAGCTTCTACATGTCCTCAGTGGCTAGTAATAATTTAAGAGTTTTCTAAAGCCATGCCCTTATCCCATGTGTTCTTTTATTTTATCTCATTTAATCCCTTTCTCTTACAGTTTATTTCCTTTTTTCCCTATTGGGGTGGAACTTTTTCCTCAGCAGAGCCAGAACTGTAGGATACATGGAGATGGTAAAAGGGCATCAGGAGGAGTTGCTATTATGGGATAGCTTTTTTAGTCAGCTGTAAAAACACTGTGAAAACTGCTTCATGTACCAGCAAAGTACATGCACAATGTACTTATGAATGGAGGGGTATTTGCTCACTTCGTTTGTGAAGGTACACCAGTCTGTGAGGGAGAGGCTAAGAGACAAATAAAATGAAAAACAAGGAACAAAGAATAACCAAACACAAATGCAGAAACACTGAGGTAAGCTTGATGATGGGATCTGAGGGTCCACCTGTCAGTTAAAAGATGTCTGGGGCTGTTAGCAAAAATCTATTTTTGATCCCTGCAGTGCAGGGGTAAATAGGGCTTTGCTTTGCTTCAATTTTATTACAAACATATGCCTGCAACAAAGACACTTGACTCCATTTTCAGTTTTTCTTATTAAAAAGAACATAGGAGACCTTGAACCTTGGCTAACCACTTTCAGAGATAACATAATTTTGGCATGTGTGTGAACAACTTCTAATATTGCCTTTGAGTGCTGCTAGAAAAGGTGATAACTGAAGGGATATGTAAGAAAAACAAAACCAATAAATGTTGGAAGTTGGTTTCACCTGAGTTCTTTACCATATGTTTGCATTACACAACTCAGGGCTGTGAGGATATCCATCTCTGAATATGGTGGGTCATGCCATCATAGCTAGGTTAGGAGGTCCAGCTGGTACTAGCAGTGGTGTTGCAAGTCAGATATCAAAGGCAAACCTTTAGTGCAGTGTTAAATATTAAGAGTGGGTACCTACTCAGGCTGTGAAAACTGAATAAGCTTTCTGTTGCCAAAGTAAGGACAGGCAGGTTCTGTTTATCTGTGCTCACCCACAGATCTGCTGATATCCATTGCCAGAATAGCACAACAGCTTGGCCCTTGGAAGAAGATGACACATTGTTTGATTCTTTCTGCTCCAAGTATTTAATCATCTTAAGTGTTACATACAATACAACAACTGCAGCTGCAATTCTTTGTGTTTCTCTGTTGCACTGATAGCCCTAAAATTATTTTACCCACTCATTTGAGATCCAGAAAGTGGAATTTAGCAGTAAACTGTATTTGCAGATAGAGTGAGATGGAGAGGAAAATGAAGGGAAGTGGACAATGTTGTCAAGCTTATCTTTGTGAAAGGGAAAATTGTCAAAGAATAGTTAACACATAATAAATTAGATGAAATGATATTGAAGGTAATATTTTGAGGTCAGAATAGTGTCATTTTAAGATGAATGATGGTGCAGCAATGGTGAAAGGTAAATGCTGGGCTTTGGCAGTTGTGCATCTCTTGAACTTGCCTAGATTTTTTTTCCCCATAAACCAGTCATTGCATCTGAAGGAAAAGAAGGTTATCGAGACTAGTCAAGATGGATTCACTGAGGAGATATCATGCTTGACCAATCTGACAGCTTTTTATGATGGCATGACTGGCTGGGTAGATGAGGGAAGAGCAATGGATGTTGTCTACCTTGACTTCAGCAAAGCTTTTGGCTGTCTCCTGTAACATCCTCATAAGTAAACTTAGGAAGTGTGGGTTAGGTGAGTGGACAGCGAGGTGGATTGAGAACTGGCTGAATGGCAGAGCTCAGAGGGTTGTAATCAGTGGTGCAGAGTCTAGTTGGAAGCCTGTAGCTAGCAGTGTTCCCCAGGGGTCCGTACCGTGTCCAGTCTTGTTCAACATATTCATCAGTGACCTGGATGAAGGGACAGAGTGTACCCTCAGCAGGTTTGCTGATGACACTAAACTGGAAGGAATGGCTGATACACTGGAAGGCTGTGTTGCCATTCAATGAGATCTGGATAGGCTGGAGAGTTGGGCAGAAAGGAACCTAATGAAGTTCAGCAAAGGCAAGTGTAGGGTCCTGCACCTGGGGAGGAATAACCTCATGCACCAGTATAGGTTTTGGGTTGACCTGCTGAAAAGCAGCTCAGCAGAGAAGGACCTGGGAGTGCTGGTGGACAGCAAGTTAACCAGGAGCCAGCAATGTGCCCTCATGGCCGAGGAAGCCCATGGTATCCTGGAATGTATTAAGAAGAGTGTGGCCAGCAGGTTGAGGGAAGTGATCCTCCCTCTCTCCTGTGCCCTAGTGAGCCCACATCTGGAGTACTGTGCCCATTTCTGGGCTCACCAGTTCAAGAAAGACCAGGAACTACTGGAGAGGGTCCAGTGGAAGGCTACAAAGATGAGTAAGAACCAAAGCATATCTCTTATGAGGAAAGGCTGAGGGACCTGGGTCTGTTTAGCCTGGAGAAGGGAAGACTGAGAGGGGATCTTATCAATGTTTATAAATAACTAAAGGATGGGTGTTAAGAGGATGGGGTCAGATTCTTTTAAGTGGTGTTCAGTGACAGGACAAGGGGCAATGGGCACAAACTGGAACACAGGAGGTTCCATCTGAAGATGAGGAAAAACTTCTTTACTTTGAGGGTGAAAGAGCACAGGAACTGGCTGCCCAGAAAGGTTGTTGGTTCTCCTTCTCTGGAGATATTCAAAACCTGCCTGGACACGATTCTGTGCAACCTGCTCTAGATGGACCTGCTTTGGCAGAGAGATTGGACTAGATGATCTCTTGAGGTCCCTTCCAACCCCTACCATTCTGTGATTCTGTGATTCTATGATTGTGTGTTTTCTTTCTTGTGAAAAAGGTTCTGGATTCAAGTAAAAGATATCTGATAACTTATCCCAAGACATATCACAGAATCACAGTGCAGAAGAGATCCAGAGAAGAAGCTTTAGGGAAAGGTGTTAGAGACAAATTAAATCCTTAACTCCCTGAAGCCAGTGTGAAAACCCTGTTGACTTGGCTAAGGACAAGATGCTTTTTAACAATTAAAGTATAATTCCTCTGAAATAACCCCATTCAAAAACTTATTCTTAAAATATTCCTTGGTATTTTCCCCTTCTGTGCATTTGCATATCTTCTACATATGTCTTACTTTCAGTCTACAGTAGTAGCATGAGGTTGAACAGAGGCTTTTTGGAGACCCCAAAGACCAAGGGAAGTTAGAAAAAATTTTGATCACATTGCCACTGAAGTCGTGAGTCTTTTCATCAACTGCCCTCAGTGAGATAAAACTGTGTCCACACCAAGAGAAAAAGTTCTTTAAACAGTAAGCGTTGATTACCTATCTGATTAATCATCAGCCCTACTTCACCAGGATCTTTGCTGAGGTTTTCCAAAGTCTGAATGAAGAAATCTTGTTTCAGTGTTTACTTCAGTGAAGAGGTTCATGTTACTGTATCAAGAAAGTAGTTTTTGGTATTCTGGGTCTCTTAAAGCTTCTTAGAAATTCTGAAATTCTTGGAAGTAATTTCTTTTTAACCTCAGGTATATTTTTAATGAAATTATTGTGGAAAATGAAATGAATTTGAAGTTTTCATCACTTTTCCCAAATGAGGTTAAAAGTGTGATGTTTCAAAAGAAATAAAGACAGAATTTGGCTCTAAAATGTAAAATGTAGCTTATAACATTCCTCATGTATTATTTCATCTACCATTTGACAGCTAATAAATCTTTTTAACTGAAAAGTTTTTTCTGAAATTAGCAAGAGATCTGAAAAAAAAAAAAAAAAAGCACTTCCAAACACTTTGATTTAACTGCTGGAGGGTGTCTTCATTGGCTTATTACTGCCAGGAATAAGATGCTATTGTGTTGACTTGGAGTTATGGCAGGAGAACACAACAAGGATGAAATAAAAGTTGTGTATCACACATGGTGGCTGCAAGTTTTAGACATTTAGTAAGGAGATATTTCTTCCTTCTGTTTTTCATATTGCTTCTTGTCCACCGAGTTCTGAATTTACTCGGTGAATGGATGTAAAAATTATTTTACCTCTTTCTAAGAAAAGAGTAGAAAATATCCAATAATTTCTTTTACTCACATCGGTATTATGGTGAATTAGGTCATTGTTCTTTGTTTCAGTGGAAAGCTAGCTAAAACCATAAGTACTTAACCTAAAGCCCAGTGTGCTTCCCCAGAGAGGCAGCTGGATCTTGAAATTTGAAAAATGATGTTTATTACTTTTTAGGCTTAAAAATGGAATTTAAAGTAAGTTTAAGTAACTTAAACTGTAAATATATAAAATTTCATCTTTAAATTTGCTGGGTTTGAATGTACTTGGTTTTCTAATATATCAGTTTTAACTCCTCAGTAGCTATTGTTTTGTTCATTATAGGTATTATTTAAGTAGTATAAAGTCATGTACTAATGTACAAGAAAGAATGTATAAAAAACACATTTGTACCCAGTTTATGCAGATTAATTGTCAAGGGAAGGTAATTTTGGAGGAAGCGTTATCATTTCAGAGAAAAGGACACAATTTGCTTTTCTAGCTACAAAAATTTTGCCGAAATGTAGGAAAAATATGGCACTCCTGTTGTGGTGGTTTGGGTGGATTCCCCCTTTTGCTTGCAGCTTGCAGCCAAACACAGCCTGCTCTATCCCCCTCCCCCCCCCCGCCCCCCTCTTACCCAGGGAGTAGGGGAGAGAATTTGGAAAGAAGGGCAAGGACTCACGGGTTGAGATAAAAACTATTTACTAATTAAGAGAAAATGATAACAGTAATAACAGACTATACAAATGAGTGATACACAGTGCTCACCGCCCACTGACCGATGCCCGGCCTGTGCCAGCTAACGATCCCGGAGCCGAGACGGTCCCGAACCGAAACCCCGGAAGAGTGAGCCCAAGCGATCCCCGAGAGAAATGCCCCTGTCTTCCGGTCAGCCCTGGTTAATATACTGACATGATGTGATATGATATGGAATATCTCATTGGAACAACCAGATGCCAGTTTGGGTTTTGCTATTCACTGTGCTTCCCCCCTCCCAGTCCTAATGCAGCTGTGAACCAGTCAAACACTGTGGCCTTGAGCTCCAGCAGCAACTAAAAACACCAGTACTGTTATCAACATTCTTCTCATAGTAAGTCTGAACTGACACACTGAAACTAAAATACAGCTATTCTAATTACTAAAAAGAAAATTAACTCTATCCTAGCAAAACCAGGACACCTGTTTACAATTTTTGTTTCCACCAACCGTCACTCACTTTCTGAGCATTTGTTGTATAGATTGTTTTTATGAACTGACAGAAAATCCATTGGAGTAAGTGAAAGAAGTAATCCATGACTAGGGTCTAAAATACAATATGCAAGTGGTTTATGCTTGGTTTGGTTTATCTAAGAAAAATTTGGGCAAACAGGTTTTGGCTACAAATAGAAGAGGTTACTTCTAGGAGGTAAATCAAATGGAGGATTGTTTTATGGTTCAATAACAAAGCAGTTTTCTCAGAAATAAAATTATTGACTGATTCTGAGATAAACACTTTTTTTTCAAGACAATTATATTATAAAATTGATTTTTAGCATGATCATCACTTGACTGAGTATGGTAAACAACATGAGGTTAAGATAAATTTGCTCAGCAGAGACTGTGCAGGACAGAGTTCTAAAAAAAGAGTAAAAAGGAGAAATAAGAAGAGATTTCCCAAAGTCTACTATTGAAATTAATAGACTGTTTCTACTTAAATTTTAGATGCAGATCACTCACATTGTTTTTTTTCTCCATTCCAGTTTTCCACTTTGTGGTCCTGCTACCCCTCTGGTACCAGTTCCAGCACTTCTACAAGCCTGTAATGAATTTCTAAGACTATATTAAATGCACTCTGTGCCACTGGGTGAGGGGTAGAAGAGGGTACATTCCTCCCTGTTTTCTTTTTGGACCTGTTGTCAATCAGTTTGATCTGATTTTGAACCTTCCAATACTCTCTGTCTACCTAATCGCCTGCAGCAATAACTGGCAGAAAATCACTACCTTCTAAGGAAAGTATATCCTGGTGTCCGTTTTAAACTGTGGTCCTACCAGTTTCAGTGGGTGCACCCCAGCTGTAGAAATGTGGCTTTTGGTGAATGACAACCTCAAATTTGTCCAACCCACTGCCTCCAATTCTGCAGCTTTGTACTAATGTACTAAAGAAGTAGTAAATAAACCTGATAAGTGGAAAAACAGACACTCTACCCCAAACATATGAAACATTCAGTGTAGGATCAGATGACCCTGAGAGGTGGTCCAAAGGAGATGCCAGGAGTGCATGACAAGTCAACAGGAAGCATGAGACCAGTGCCACTAGCAGTTAGATGGGTTCAGGTTCCTGTGGAAAGGCAAATGGAAACTTTTAATGCCAGCTTGCACACTTTTGAGAGTCTCAGGATGACATTCATTACACCACATATAGACATCTATTATACAGATATTTTCATCCAAGTTAGTTGTACAGTCAATGGAGAAAAAAGGCATTTTTTTGATTATGAATTATCTCATCCGAAAGTGGAAATCTATGTGTAGTCAGACAAATCACACTCTCAAAGTCCCTATTTCCCTCCATTGACTACAAAGGGAGCTGAGACTGACAGGGCCTAGGGTACAAATATTTACACTGCAACTGTATAAAGGCCAGAAAGATGGATCATCTGCTTTCTGTGCACAATCCCATATTTGAAAGTGAATCACTAGTGAAGAAAGGGGTCTGAAGAATCATTCTCAACATCCAGTTCCTACACCTGACTGTATGTTTTCTCTGAATTAAGTCCCTTTTGAAGTGTAGCTTTTTTGAAAAAAAAATTAAAAAAAATCTTGGTTTAAAAGTGTTGTTAAGAGACATTGTAGCTGTTGGTAAATCATTGCAGTACATAGTTTGATTGCCCAAAACAAAAACCAGACTGGCTAATTCTGCCTACTAGATTGACTTTGTTATATGCCTGTTTGCAGAGTCCTCCATTATCAAGCTTCTGTTCCCTGACTGAGTAATTATGGCCTTTGCACAAGCAGTCTTGTTCCTCAAGCCATGTGCCTTTGAGTTACCTAGACTGAAGTAATTTATTGTGTCTTCCAGTCTCAGACAAGTTTTTCCACCCTGTAATGGAGTGGTTTCCAAATGAGGTTTTGTTACCCCCACTGGAATTGCAAACTCAGAAGTGGAAATGGCAGAGGGCTAGCAGTTCTGGGAAGAAGGTCACAGGGGGAAAAAGCCCATGGCCCACTGCTATAATCATTGCAGAGCTCTTCTCTGATCTCCCTCTAGCTAAGCAGCCTTTGTCTTGAAACCAGCACCCAGCAGCACCCAGCAGCACCATGTCAGCTGTGCGATACTATGCCAGCTGTGCGATACCATGCCAGCTGTGCAACCAAGAACAATTTTCTTTTCTCCAGCTACCAGGTCATTCCTGGAGCTCAGATTTGTCAGGCTGGTTATCTACCACCACCCTCTAGTCTTTCTCAGATATGTTTCTTCCAAGGAAAAAGTGTCCTGTCAGAAATTTCTGACTTCAAGTCTGGTGACATTTGAATAACATTCTTTACTTCACTTGAAATCAGCAACAGAACTCTTTATTATTATGAATTATACCTCTAATCTTTGTGTTATTTGCAATCCCTGGCAGTAAGAGTTTATGTTTTAAGTTCGCTGGTAGGAAAGTCATGTGACACGGCAAGACTAATCCTTGCAGGACCTCACCTGAACAATGTCTGTATAACGTGTGTTTTCCAAATACCTGCTGACAGCTGCATTTTAAATCTGTCCTTAGGTACAGGACCACTAATATGTCTAATTGCTTCTTAGCTAGAATTCCTTTTTCTCTATCTTGAAGACTTCAGCATTAACATTGGTTTGGCAGGGGTGCTGGACTAGATGGTCTCCAGAAATTCCTTCCAACCCTTACTATTCTGTGATTCTGTGATTTCCTTAAGACATTAAACCCCCGACAAAGTTCCTCATGGTTATTGCCTTTTCGACATAGACTTGTACATAGAAAGGAATACTAGAATGATGGAAACCCCCGACAAAGTTCCTCATGGTTATTGCCATATAAAAGCCTTTTCGACATAGACTTGTACAAAGAAAGGAATACTAGAATGATGGGTAGTAACACAAGTGAGATGTAAAGTCAGAATTGCAGTCAGCTAGAACTTGTATGCTTAGAGAACGATAAGTTATGCATAGTGCTGAATGGTAAGTCATGCATAGTGCTGAATGGTAAGTCATGTATGGTGCTGAATGCTTTTAGATCTGGGAAAAAGTAAATGAAAATGTGTTTCTAACATTTTTGTTTAAAAAATATCAACAGAGCAGCAGCTGAAAATATTTTTATAATCCTCAAATATTTTAGTGAGCAATTAAGTGCATTTTTCAAGTAATTAATAGTTTTAGTACTGATGAATGAATATTCTGATTTTTAAATTACTTGGCTGTGTTTTGATAAATTGTTTCTTCTCAGGAAAGAAAACACAGCTGAATTGCTGCAATGTGAAAATCAAAGAGGAAATATGTGAACTACAACATGTTTTACTGAAGGAGTGTTTTAGTCAGTATTAACATTTCAATTCATCTGTACTCCTTGAAAACAGATGTTTAAATGCTTTCATGCCTGACTCAGCTTTTTGACCTTTCACGACATACAAACCATGTATTGTTATAGGTCTTTTTACTAACATCTTAATAAGTCTAAGTCATCAGTGCCTCTGTGAAAACCAAAGGGGAATGGGTTTGTTCTATATTCTCATTCAAAATAGCTTTCTTTCAGTAACCTGGTTATTTATTTTTGACCGTTGAGAAAACTTCAATTAATGCTGCTTCTTACAGTTACTCTGTGAAGTGCATAACCTGTAGAGCTGTTGATCAACTTTTCTCATTGGAAAGTGAAGATTTTATTCAAAATTTGTTTTTTTTAAAAATTTTATTTTCACACAAGCCACTCCAAACTTCAAAGATTTGTCTGAAAGAGAAAGGTAATATTTTGATCCTCTTGTAATGCTAATGTGGTGTTTCATCACATTTGGTGCTGGCTGTCCTAGGAACTTTTTTGCATTTCTATGCCCACTACCTGGCCTGCAAACTTTATTACTGGTCACACACCATTGCCTATGACTGAACTGATTAACTGCGATAAATTGTGGTGAACGATGGGAGATGTAGTTTAGGAAAGACACTCTGTCTAGACATGAGGGTGGGATCATAAATCGTCCTGTTAAGTACTCCTGGGAGGAACTGTGGCTGCATTTCAGAAATACTTTGGAAGCCGTGTTTCAGTTTTGCAACTTTTCTGAAGTCTGAATATTTTCCATAAGGAAAACATCACATTTTCTGCTTAGTGTTTAGACAGAACTTGAATACATGTACCTCATCATTAAGTAAAACTCAACACAGACTTGATGACTTGAATCAAAGTTTTGATGGAATCGAGCCTCGTTCATGACTTCTAAATACTGTTCCAATGATAACACACAGTAAGACAGCTTAAAAACTACTTCCTAAGTTGCTTATGTATAAGTGTATTATCATAATGTCAGAAAAAGATTTTAAAATCTGGAAAATGCACGGTAAGTTTGGTGAAGTCTTGAGACGAGTAGAGTTTAATATCTTCATCAATGACATAGACAGTGGAATCAAGTGCACCCTCAACAAATTTGCAGAAGACATCAAGCTGAGTGGTGCAGTTGACACACCCGAGGGATGGGATGCAATCCAGAGGGACCTGTACAAGCTCAAGAAGTGGGCCTGTGTAAACCTCATGAGGTTCAACAAGGCCAAGTGCAAGGTCCTGCACCTCAGTCAGGGCAACCCCTAGCATCAAATCAAGCTGGGGGATGAAGGGATTGAGAGGCCAGCAGGTTGAGGGAGGTGACTGCCCCTCTACTCCACCCTGGTGAGACCCCACCTGGAGTACTGTGTCCAGCTCTGGAGTCCTCAGCACAAGGAAGACATGAAACTACTGGAATGGGCCCAGAGGAAGGCCATAGAAATGATCAGAGGGATGGCACACCTCTTGTATGAAGAAAGGCTGAGAGAGTTGGAGTTGTTCAGCCTGGAGAAGAGAAGTCTCTGGGGTTTATAAGAAAGAAGGGGACAAACTTAGCAGGGCCTGTAGTGACAGGACACAGGGTAATGGCTTTAAACTAAAAGAAGGTAGTTTTAGATTAGATATAAGGAAGAATTTTTTTTACAATGAGGTTGCTGAAACACTGGAAGAGGTTGCCCAGAGGTTGCTTCAATCCTGGAAACATTCAAGGTCAGGTTGGACAGGGCTCTGAGCAACCCGATTTAGTTGAAGATGTTCCTTCTTCCCACAAGGGGGTTGGACTAGGTCACCTTAAAATGTCACTTCCAACCCAAACCATTCTATGATTCTAGGAACAGTACCACACTTTAGATATCTGATTTAGGTACCTTAAGAATCTCTCTGATCTTAATGTACATGCTTATTTCCTTCCATTGACAATGAAGAGTCTAGAATGACTAGCTCAGATATATATACTGTGGTTATTTAAAATTAGATGATCTGAGTCCTACTCATCCAAGTGCTAATTAATCCTCTGGTCTCATTTAATGTGCAGAGACCCTAAAGCATCTGTACTGTTAAATGCCTTGCTTACATACCTATTTTTGCCTACAGCTCTTTTTCTGCAGGAATTAGCAATAACAATTCTTTGTAACTCAGTGGAAGATTATTATAGAAATGGGGTAATATAACTTGATGAATTAAAAAAATTAAAAGAAGATATTTTCCACTAATACTAAATGGTTTCTGAGAAGCTGAAAAAAGTAGAAAACTAAACCTTGGTGACTCAGTTTTGCCACCGGCAAAAGACAGTACAAGACAATACTGAACCTCAGTCTGACTTATTGGGAAGAAACACAAGGAGAAGACGGTGGTATTAAGGATCTCTTATTCACAATCCATGGACAAACTCTCCCAGACAGAGTAGTAAAGATCCAGGGATGGTTAGGACAGATAGGACTCTTCAAGTTGTGGTCAGAACAGAGAATGAACATATTTAGGTCTTCTTTGAACTGATGCAAGGGGGTATGATACAGATCTTTGTCTGTAACCTCTTTGAAGCAGAGGTTGTATATTTTATACTTTTTTATTCTAGCTTTTGTTCAGCATTAGATGCAGAGTGACCTCTAAACTCTGGTAGGTGAAAACTCAACATCTACAAAAATTTTTGTTTCCCTAAATAAATTGCACAGAAATGAACTTGAACTGATTATTTAAGTAGGTAAAGCTAATCTGGCTGGTTAAATTGTGAACTGTAACTAGTTCATGTTGTATTTCTATTAGCATACTATACTTATGAAAATATTTTATATAAAACTGATATATTAAGTAGAATATCATGCAGCTATATGGCTTTGCATTTTATATGAGTAAGTTTTATTGGGTTCTCTTTACCACACAAGCTATTTCCCACAATATTTTGTAATTTATATAAATGCTTACTTTAGCAATGTTTTGGAGGAATCAGATTCCCCTATAAACTCTATCATTACTAGTGTGCAGGAAAAGATGCCTGAAAAATGTTCTGCCCACAGGACCATAAGTTCCATGGGAAGGTCTGAATCAGTAATTGTAGACATGCACAGACACAATTTATTTCACACTAAATTTATAATTATAAAGATTAAAAAAAAAAAAAAAAGCAATTACACTTTCAATGTTTTACACATATAATTGACCAGCTTTATCCCAACTGGTAGAGAAATGTGTTTATTTCTAAAGATACCAAATGGCCCTGGTGTCAGGTTTATGGTGGTTCTGTGATGGCAGATGACACTGGCAACAAGCCCATGGTAGTTCTGCCCTGCTGACTGTAGGATGTCATTAGTCTCAGTGTCACAGGTATTTTAAGGATCTTCAACAGCTTTCTTATAGCTTCTCTGAACCAAACTCTGACACTCTATAGGCATTACACGTGAGTGAATTAAGCACAGTGAAACTTTAGGTTAACCCTGCAAGTACTGCAGATTTCTAAAATTTTGTACTTTTAATCATTCTTCAGCAGCTGTTTTCTTTTTTTCTTCCACAAAAATCTGACAATAGCAGCCACATCCAGTCACCTGATCTTGGTCTCTGGAGTCACAGCTGGTAATTACACATGCTCTTGTGCTGGGCAAACTAGCTCCAGCTTAGTTTCCATATTTTGAAGGGATTAGTAGATGAAGTAATGACAGTTAGGGAAAGTTAGAGATCTGTCAAATTATTTTAAACTGCTGACATTTAAAAAATTACCTAAGGCAAAGTTTTGCTTCAGATAAGCTAGTAGGAAGCAATTTGGAAATGCTCTAATAGACAGAAGGAAGCATGTAGCATTTTCAGTGAGGAAAAATTTTGAGCATTAAAATTAATAGATGCAGTCATTCTCTGGTCAAAATTTCCTAAGAGGTTGCCGCTAGATTGAAAACAATTGACAGCATGCTTGTATTTGTAATAAAATTTAAGTTATTTTAGCAAGAATCTAGTTCTTAATAGCTTTTGAGCTACTGTTCTCCATTGATAAATGGCACAGATAATGGAAATATCTGGAGATGATAAATTTCCCTGTACCTTCCAACAAGGTCTTTTACAAATTCTCCTGAAGTCCCTAAGCATTTAAAGTTCACATTAGTGGTTATAGTACGGATCTAAGAAGAGCATTCACATGGAAGTAAAAAAATCTTTGCCTTATTTATCAATTTTAATGAAGTTTATATGCTAACAGTCTTTAATAAACAATATTTATTTCATAACACCTAACACAAGTGATGGATCCACACAGCAAAATGCAGTACCCTGTGGAAATCCTCTCATGGTCCATGGCTGCACTGGGCACATCGCTGAAATACCTGGGTGAAGAGTGCATTTTCAGCAAGATTAATGGGGCATGGCATGGTGCTATGCTACTGTGCTACATTGCTTGTGGTGATAATTCAGCCTCAAAAACTTGTCCACCTAATTACAGTGCTGCACTGGAAATAGTTGCTGTACTCTTAAGAATTCCATGGGGCTTAGACCTCCCAGAAAAACAACAGGATTTTGCAATTTTTTCAGTATGGGTTTGTTGCTTTTCTCTCCTTTTTCTGAGTTTTGGCAAAATATGAATTGTAGTGCAATAAACAGCTCATCACAATGCATAAAATAAAAAAAAAATCTCACATTGCATTAAAGTCTTACTTTGTACTGAAATGTTTCAGAAGACATGCAAAGTATATTAATATCAAGAAAACAAGAATAGATCGATAGCATAACAGTACTTGTATTTGTTGTTGGTTGTAGGCACAAGTATTAACACATCCTCCAGGTTTGCTTCTTGTTGAAACAGGAAAGAACAGACAACTTCATCCAATCTTCCCCCATGCTTTTAAAACAGCATTATATGCATTATCTCTTTACTATAATTTCAGTTACTCCAATAAAACTGTAATCATAACATATTAGTTATGATTACATTATTGTGTTTTTTGCCTTATTGACTAAGAGATAAGATGTCAACATGCCATTTACTTGCTAATGTAAGATCAGCCAACCGGCACAGCACCAGTATTGCACATGTGTTTTCATGATGGTGGGATGAATATCTGTCAATGTTAATATGGAGTTTGTAGTTTAATGGTAGCTCTAGTACTACTGACCTTAAAAATCTAAAATGAGTGTGGTGTATGGTGAGGTTCAAAATCAAATAGATGTGAAAAAAGTAACTGGGTTTTTCATTTCTAATGAGTTCAGATGTCATTACCTGTAAATTTTATAAATGTCACAGAGGTTGCTGGGAAAGGGAGAAGTCAATAATGTGATATTCAGATGTTTTGATCTTCAGAACTTAGAGGAGAACTACAGCTTGCCCTGAGGTTGGGTTTGTGTGGTGAATCCCTGTTGGATTGCTTGCTTGACAGTCTTGAAAGAACCACCACATCAGTTCACGCACCTTCTGATGAAATATAGGAATTAGATAGACCAAAAAAAAAGGTTTAATAGAGGTGGTGGAGGAAAGATATTTTATTGTATATCTTACATCTTGTGTATCTTATTTTAAATCCAGACCCCTCTCCCCCCCAAACTAGTCACTTAAGTTGGATACAATCACATCCAGAAATGAGAATTTGGGGTTAAATTATGGTGATTTTCTGTGATATTACAAGTTCCTCTCTGAGTGCCACTTTGTATTTAGGACTTATAGTCCATAACTTTAAAAAAGTTGGAACTATCTGGCTGCACAAGGAGGTGTCCTCTGTTTTAAGTGGTGCTACTGGGAGGTGGAAAATAGATAGTTTGAATTCTTGTCTCAGATTAGGTGCTTCAAATATACCTGATGGGTGCCATTGCATTTGTAAAGGGTGTTGATATAGATCAACTCTGGTATATGTGCTCATTTAAAAATGATAAATAAAGTACTAGAGAGAGTCACATCAGTAAGATGATGGCCAAAAAAGAGAACCATAGAAGTGCCGAAGAGGGGAAAGTGTGAGCCTTTTGAAAAAGTCTGCTTGGTGAGGAATGAGGGCAGCAAATGTAGACACAGACTGTACAGGAAGTGGTTGGATGGCAGAAAGTATTGTCTAAAGCTGAGGTATGCTGAAATGTAAGGCAGAACACAAGAACTAGGGTACAACATGTGCCTGGCACCTTCAGCACTTAGACTAGGAGGCAGAGAGGAAGGGTGGACCACATCACTTACAGTTTCTTCTTGCCAGTCTTGCTACTTGACATTAATTATCCTGGTATATTTTCTTCTCTTTTAGCTGTCAAACTACTTCAGTTATTTCTTTTCTAACATGGGTAAGCACTAAGGAAAGCCAAATGACACAGCAGTTTCTGACAGCTGGAGGTTAGAATACAAACAACTTTGTAGACATCCTAATGAGAAAAGGAAACTCTGAGTGTTTCTTTTTCTTTTGCAATTTAAAAATAACTTAAGCATAATTGCTTTTAAGGAAAAACTAGCTTGGGTAATTGCTATGACTGTACGGAACTCTGCTTCACTAATATTAAACTTGCCATGACCAAAAATGACCAAGGGCTGGACTGGAAATTCATTGGTTTGCTCAGTCCATATTGAAGGATGTGTGCCTATTTCTTAATAGCAATTGCTGATTTCCACCTTTTGGCACTCTAAGCAAGGAAGAAGTGCTCATATCTCCAAAGGATGACCTTTCTCTACCAGGAAAGAAGGGAGTATGAGGAAATCTACACTTTCATAACATCAGTTACATTCAAGTCTTTTAAATTTGCAGTTTGAAGTGACAGCTGCTTTGAGTTCAAGACTCAAAACCTATCAGAATATTATTTGTCTGGTAACTACAATTAATTTTATTATGATAATAGAGATATTCCTGCAGTGACTTCTCTACTGTGAATAGAATTTCCTCACTGTGACCAGGACATGCCACAGTAGAGTCAGGAATAAAAAATGTTACTGCCTAAAACTACCACGAAAAACTCCCAAAACAACCCAACAAAACACGAATGAAATACAGTCTGGGTATTCCAGAGATAGCCTGAAGAACTTTTGGATTTTTTGGAATTTTTTTGGATTGCAGTGCTGGTAGAGTAGGTATCTGAGCAGTAGCAAGCTTCCTTACAGAAGAAATTATATGCAGGATATATTATATACTGCAGGATCTTAAAATTCCTAGAACAAAACATGAGAAAACCAGATGAGTTACATTAAAATATCTCCATTACTTCAAAAACTGAGATGGGCTTGTACTTCTTTCCAGAAGACAGGGTCTCAGGGAGAGAGCAGTGTAACTGCCAGTCTGTGTATATATACATATATAGGTAGATAGATATGAATATATATGCACAAATACATATTTCTATGTAACATTGCTTTTGGAATACATAAACACATAAAAATACATTTAATGAAACTTACAAATGGGAGTCAGTAAGATCTTCCTGCTGCTACAGACCTGTTTTTTTCTGATTAGGAGGCCAAAATATGTCATATAATCTAGTTGTTAATAAAGAATACAGCTGTTAAGAGTTACAGGCCAGAGGAGTCACATACCTTTTGCACAGTAATTCAAGCATACATATTTCAGCTCTGTTGAAGATCTCTAACAAAGTGCTTTCTCTTGGAGAAAATTATGTCAATATTTATGGTCCATGAAAGCTGTCTTTTATTCCTCTTTAATTCAAACTGTGGTCATAGGGGCAGATATCAGCCTTCTTGTATGATGGATAGTATAAAATATTTGCTCACCTTTTGCTGTGTCTCATTTTTTATCCTGGACAATAAACACTGGGTTGGGCAGATCCCTCTGAGAGGAGGAGATTGGTTTTTCCACATGGTGATGATAGAGAAGATTTAGAGTATCAGGGAGGATGGCATGTGCAAGGAGAGAGAAAAAGGGACAGAAAGCAGAGAGTTTGCAGCAGGAAGACAACTTGAGAGACATCTGTCTTCCTTAGGCACCTGCTCAGGATGGCGTAGCATGTGTTACAGCAGAAGAAGACAAAAAAGTTGCTGACCTGGGGGCCAAGATGGACAAAACCCAGTCCTCTC
>NW_010304240.1:0-415 GCF_000700745.2 Antrostomus carolinensis | reverse complement strand
TTCAAACATTCTACTTCTGTCTTTCTCAACATGACAGATGTTACTTTTCTATGTTTTTTAGAATTACCTCACTCTAGTTTTAAAAAAAAATGTTGAGCTTTAGAGACTGTAAGCCTTCAGTATCTTAGGGTTTATTCACCAAAAAAAAGGTGGGATAATATTGTTGCCAGGATGTTTCTGACTTAAAAGTCTCACCTTGCCTGAAATCAACAAGTTTGTAAATCACTTCCACTAGGCATACCAACAGAGCTGGGAAAATGTTTCAGGTGAACAACATATTACCTATTAAAACAGATGTGAGTTGTGTTATGAAAATTCACAACTAGCCTGTGCTGACTGAGGAGAAAGACTAGGATGAAAATTATAGAATTACAAGGACAAATAATTATTTTATTATTTATTATATTTTATTTTA
>NW_010304239.1:18404-21150 GCF_000700745.2 Antrostomus carolinensis | reverse complement strand
TTCTATGATTCTATGATTCTATGATCATCCTGATCCTTCGCTTATTTCTGACCCGGGTGATACTGGCCTGTGGACCTTGAAACGGCCCATGCTCACTCGTCCTGCTTCCTGTTGCTCAAATCAAGGGGTGCCTGGCTCTGTGGGACCCCAGGTGAGCGCCCATCTCTGCGGCCAGGCCTCTTACCAAGGAGATACCATGCCCAAAACCAGCCAGCTGGTATCAGCACTTGCCAGCACTCCTGCCCTGCTAATCTACCTTCTGAGCCATACAAGGCTGTCTTACAACCCAAATAATTCCACATTTGGCAGGGTTCAACCAGCATCTACCTTCATTACTGAATGTTCTGTACATCCCCACAGCTGCTGGGGAGAACCAACGCTGTCTTGTAACAGCCTTTGTATGACTGGCAACAGATTTGGGGAGCTGTATCCGCTACTCCATTGTGCACTTTGTCCTGTACACATGCATCAGGAGAAGACAAAAGGTCCAGCACAGAGCTTATCAGCACATGGCAGGCATTTTAAGCCGTCTAGTAAAGAAAAAAAACATGTTGTGCATGTAAGAGAAGGAAATCCCTAATTGGAAACACAATTGTCTCGTAAGAAAGGCTCCAAAATCAACAGCCACTCCAATTTATATGGTGTTTTATCAAGCCAAATAGCCCCCGAGAGCTTTGCAAGATGAGACTCTAATAAGGCTTATAAAATTAGCTTCAATAATAGAGGCTAGGGCAGGGAGAGGGGGGGAAAGGCCTTTAAGCATGTGAATTGTAACAGCAATGTAAGCCTGTCAAATCTTCAGCTATCAAGGAAGCTCAGAGGGGATCTCATAGAATCATAGAAAGGTTTGGGTTGGAAGGGGCCTTTAAAGGTCATCCAGTCCAACCCCCTGCAGTGAGCAGGGACATCTGCAACCAGATCAGGTTGCTCAGAGCCCCGTCCAACCTGACCTGCAATGTCTCCAGGGATGGGGCTTCTACCACTTCTCTGGGTGACCTGTGCCAGGGTTTCACCACCCTCACTGTAAAAAATTTCTTCCTCATATCTAGTCTGAATGTCCTCTCTAAGTTTGAAACCATGATCCATTGTCCTATCACTAAAGGCCCTGCTAAAAAGTCACCACTAGTGACCACTGGTGTCGTCAGCAAACTTGCTGAGGGTGCACTCGGTCCCACCGTCTGTGTCATTGATGAAGACAGTATTGGTCCCAGTAGGACCCCTGAGGGACACCACATGTCACTAGTCTCCATCTGGATGCTGAGCTGTTGAACACCACCCTCTGGATGCAACCATCCAACCAAAACAGTCCACCCATCAAATCCATATCTCTCCAAGTTAGAAAGAATGATGTTGTGGGGGACCGTGTTAAAGGACTTACAGAAGTCCAGACAGATGACACCCATAGCACTTCCCTTGTCCACTGATGTAGTCATTCCATCATAGAAGGCAATTAGGTTGGTCAGGCAGGACTGCTCTGATGGTGAATCCATGCTGGCTGTCTCAAATCACCTCCCTGTCCTCCACGTGCCTTAGCATAGCTTCTAGGAGGATCTGTTCCACGATCTTCCCAGGCAGAGAGGTGAGGCTGACAGGTCAGTGTCTGCAATAGTTTCAAGTGCAGAGGTTCCTGGGGAACACGTAAAGCAGTTGGGATCCAGCCACCTGGACTAGGCAGCCAGGACAGGCTCTGATGTGGGACCAGGCACCCCCCTCAGCTCTGTGACACTCCATGCCTGGATCAGAGCCACGTGTGCAGGACACACTCTCAGTCCTTGGGCACAACACTGGTGGGTCAGCTCAGAAGACACCTCCCCAAGCAGAGAGTGAAGGTCTCCTGTCTCACCAACACCAGACTTCCCTGTGGGTTTTAAAAGGAAGTTATGTGCCTCCATCCTAGCTATTTCACAGAATAATGTAATTTTAAGGCTTTTTAATTTCCTCATTCCCCCTTCACCCACATAAGAGGACAGAGGCTGAAGGAAAAGCAGAGGGGACATTTTGATTCTAGCCTTATGGTGCATCTGAAAGGAAATGAGATACTGCAGCAATGAGCATGTGATAAGGAACCTGAAGAGGATGGGGAGCACTCCCTCTGAAATGTGCATGTAACAGGATCTGCAGGAGTACATCCTTTGAGCACCATCGCTCCATCATCACTGTCCCAGCCAAGTGATAATACACAAGTCAAGGAGAGCAAAACCAGACTGTACAAGTCACACTTCACTGCACAGTTCTGCAAACTGTACTCAGAAACCCTCAGAGGAAAGAACCATTGCACAACTAGTTTCAAGTCTATTTTGAGTTGAACACTGGGGTTGTCAGTACCTTGTTTCTAGCAGTTCTACAATGGTTTAAAAATACATAAATTACCCATGGAAAACCCAAGACATGGGTTTCCTTTCTGCAGAAAGAAATGTGTCCTTCCTTTAGCAACAAAGAGAGCAAGTGCTTTAATTTGGTTTACATTTTCTGGTTGGTGCTATTTTGTGAGCAAGGCTCTAATGGCAGACCTGTGCTTTTTGGTGATGAGTCAAGATGGAAGTACCCTGCTCTGCTCTGAGTCTAGCCTGTTCTAGCCTGCTCTAGCCTGTTCCTTCATCAACACATGC
Organism: Antrostomus carolinensis; assembly: GCF_000700745.2. Taxonomy (NCBI): domain Eukaryota; kingdom Metazoa; phylum Chordata; class Aves; order Caprimulgiformes; family Caprimulgidae; genus Antrostomus; species Antrostomus carolinensis. The sequence goes on along the minus strand of NW_010304239.1, from coordinate 18,541 downwards.
ATGCCTACCAGTGAGCTAACAGATTAAAGCTGTCACTAGTTTCAATGTCTTTAAGATCATCTTGTTGAAGTCTGGGGGAAAAAAAATCTGTTTTAACATTTTCTTAGACTTATAAATAAGTAGTAAATGAAAACTGT
>NW_010304239.1:0-18345 GCF_000700745.2 Antrostomus carolinensis | reverse complement strand
TAATTTAGGAGCCACATGTCAGGGCCTTGAGTACATCAACAGGCTCTGCAATCTTCCCCACACATGCCTTTAGGACTTGCCCACAGCTCAAGACTGATCTCCAAACCTTGGCAGAGACTATGACAGAGGCAGTTTATGGCCCTACAGGCCTCTGCAGCACAGCCCTGCTCTCCTTTCTCCAAGCCACCTCATTTTAGCTGTGGAAAAGGGATGAGCTCTCTGCAGAAGTTCTCTAGGCAATCACAAACATCCTTCTCCTAAAATAGCATTGAACTGGCACAATCTCCTCCAGCCTGCAAGAAGGCCAGACTGTCTGTACTGGGAGAAGCAGCTCGGCACCCAGAGGGATTGCCATGAGCATGTCCCTCCCCAATACCATAACGGACCCACAGCTGGCCACCAGCAGAGACATAGCACCTGACCACGCAAAGGACAGCATTACACACACTCTGCAGCAAGTGCCTGTGCCCAGCCATGTACTTTCCTGATCCTGACCTGCTGGCTTCACCGCCCAGCTTGACCTTGGACCTGCCCTGGCACCATGGACTTGGCTAGTAATTTCTGGGCTGTGGTTGACCCTCGCTGCTGTCACCAGACCTGCTCTGCTTTTCTTGCTGGGCTTTTCTTGCTGGGGTACTGTCAGACTGCACTGTTTGTTGGCAGGGCCACAGCCTCTGCATGTCCTGCTGTCACCCTCGGCTCCCTGCTCATTCTCCCTTGCTGCTCCCTGACAAGATGAGCCTGCAATTATGCCTGGAGTTACTAACCCCAGTGCTACACAGGAGCAGCAGCAGCCAGACAGGCAAGTAACTGGCCTAAATAGGAGACCAGCTTCCTCTGAAAATACAACTCAGGTATGACTAATGCGACAGAAAGGCCATGTCTCAAGTAATCCCCTGCTCAATACTTTATCAATAATGCAAAATTGGATTGTGGAATACAAAAGCCCTGAAACTTAATAAAAGAACTAGCTTAAGCACCACGTTAACATCATTGAAATTGATGAGTAAGGAAGGACAGCTTCAAACAAATTACACCTCAGAGCCAGATAGGACCTATCTCCAAGAGACTGGATGAAAGACAAGGAGCTCAGAGTAGCTGTTCTCACATCCAAAGTGAAGAGGCTCTGAGTGGAAAACAATGGGTGTAAGAATTAAACACACTTTCCAACAACATTCTTCAGAACTGAAGGGTTATAAATTGAGAAGCGAGTCTGTCTAATGCTACTTCAGACATTCCAGCACTTGGCAAAAATTCTTCAAAACATGGGGGTGGGGATGTTGGTGCTGTGCTTGCATTGTGAAAATCACCCAAAGGGCCACAAAGTGTGGTATCCTCCACCCAGCTCAGTTTCCCCTCACATCTGTACATGTCTCTGCTAAAGTCTTTCTGCCCAAATGTCCCAGCTCAGGCATTTGCTCAGTCTTGTCCTGAAGGCAGCAGTAGGGTCAGCCACAGCCCAGCACACTGACTCCAACCAGACTTAGTCTGGTGCTGGAACAAGCAGCATTGGTACAGGAGAACAGACTTGGAAGGAAACAGGACAAAATTAGCAGAGTGTAACATAAACAGAGGAAACTTCAGAGGCAGCAGACACATGGGCTGAGAGAATGGGGAAAGTGCACTGGGTACAGATCAAACTGGAGCCAGGACTTTTGGAGGTCATGTATGAGACTGGGTGGTGCAGAAAGAAGGGAAGAAAAGTTAAAGACAGGTACCTATAAAAAACTGAGATTCTTAAATGAACATACACCATTAATTTCTGCAGACTGTGCAGGCAGGGAACTGCAGAAGTAAAGCAAGCATACCACACCCCAGAGCCTTCCAACTGAAATCCCAGTTTCACAGCCTTATGGATGGAGCCCGATCCTTTGGATTAAGGCTGTGCTGGATTCACTGTTACCATGTCTGTGAGAGGCTTCTTCAATGAACAGCACCTCCCTGACTAGCTGAAGACCACGGCTGATGTTGGGGTTGCATGTTCCTGGTAGGATTCACCCTGCACCACGTCTCCCACTCACAGAACCTCTTGGGAGGTTGTGCAACTATTCTGCAGTGACCTCAGAAGACAGCAAAGGCATTTGCACTTCACATCACATCAGTTCCACCCACCCTGCGTTCAGCAGCCTCAACGTGCGTGCAGCAGGCTCCAACAGTACGAGCAGAGCCCATAGGAGCCTGTCAGGAGGAATTAGCCCCATACGTCTTCCCCAGTGCTAGCACAAGCTAACAGGATAGCACAGATAAGCCCAGTAGTTCTCAAGAATGCTTTATACATTGCAATCCAGGGTGAGAACACCTCATCTGGAGCCAGGCTCCAACCCAGCTCTGAGAACGAACTGCAGGGAGATAGCTGAAATTAGAGTAATGCAATTTCAATATCCTCACAGAGGTAAATGCATTGAGTTGCCTCAAGGCCTCTGTAATCATTAATTATTAACTTCATGTCTGTCTTCCCTGAGGTATCCATTATCCTGTGTATTAATGGACCTTCCAATGAGGCAGGGGGTAAACAGCTTGCAGATTACCTGATAGTATTAATGAAAGTTTGCAAATTGATTTGGTCGGATTAGAAAGTGCTTGGCAGTTAACTGATCTCAGAATTGTTGATCTCAGAAAGATGTTTTCTTTCCTCTCAGCTTTATCTGCTCAGAAAAGAAGAGGAGCCAGGCATGGCACTGCTGGCTGTGCTTTTGGATGCTTCTTTCCTGTTTCCCAGCTAAAGTGTAATTAACGAAAGCCTCAGGCAGAAAACTCACTTGTAGCAAGAGGTAACATTAATGCTGCCATGTTCTAAATGCCCCTTCACAAAAGTTACATCAGTCTTATTCCAAATACCTGGATATTTTCTCCATGCTTCCACATTTCCACTGCCAAGCTATGGGATAGGCCTTAGGGGTCAGATTGACAAAAGAATTTCAGTGAACAAACTCCACTCCAGTCCAACACTGAGATCCCCAGCGCTGCCTGCCTAATCCTTTAAATACCTCCAGATCCACAAACATGGAGTGAGGAAAGGGTGACAGGCTGAGTGTACAGACATTCACAGTTTGCACTTTTTTCTTGCATAAGCTGCTGCTCAGCTTATTTTCTGGCTCCTAGAAAGCTGCTTTTATAACCCTCTGAAACATCTCATTTAACCAAAGGAGTACTTGTTCATTAGCGTTACTTGCAGCAGGATGCACATGTCAGTGTGGGAGTTCAATCCCCGAGGATATGACAAGACAATTCATACCACAGCACCCAGACTCTAGAGATGTTTCTGCTCCAAGTTTGCAGCTCAGTTCTCACCCCAGTTCCCCCGGCTGCCACCTCCACCCTGGTCAAAGTATCACGGTCACTTCGCAAGCAGGACAACCACATCTGCAGCCTGTTCAAGATAACACTGACCAGCATTAAAAGCCAGCATCTCCCTCTTCAAAAGATAAAAGAAGCCTGAGCAGATCAGCATTCCCATATTTCATCCAGCATACCATGTGCTTTTCATAGCCTCATGCACAACAAGCAGCAGTCACGTTTCCAACCTGCTGTTGGCTTTGCTGGGCCCTTTGTGCTGGAAGAGAGATCTGTATTCTCTGATTCCATCTCAATGTCAAGGAGTGATTTAAAGTGAGACCAAGTAACAGTCTTTTCTTGATAGACTTTTGAATACATTGCACTCTGCTGTTTAGTCAGGTAGCATCTGTTCTTTAAGCAGAGGAACATGATACTGCTCTTTCATGTAAATTTATGGCAGAAGTTATGATTTTATCCTATATCCTAATAAGGATTCAAACAGTTCTTAAAAGGAAAATCTTGTTTGTGCTGGAGTTTTGTGCTTGTTATTTTATCATAATTTAAAATCAAACTAGTCAGACACTAAATTATTTCCTGCTGAGAAATGTGCAAAAGCTCCCTTTATTCCTAGATCCTCTTTACCGCTGGCATCTTGTATTTATAGAGTGTAGATGGAGAACTTAACATCCATGTTTTCTCCTTTTAAAGTATCTCCTTTGATCTAGTCACCCATCCAGGAGATTGCTTTGATCCTTGCAGTTTTGCTAATTCCAAATATGCAATTATGCTTATCTAGTCCTGGAGGATCTGAGTGTTTCAAGCTGTCTCTCATACACTGCTGGTTTACCAACACACCACAGCTCTAATCAAAAACAACTTGTTCTTGCCCAGAGCACTACAGGCTCATGTGCCATCCTGAAAAACCCAGGAGAGCCTATTTCTCCTTGCCTGGCCATGTCACAGGATGACAGGTCTCTTTACGGGAAGCAGGATGGAGAACAGGCTGATCTACTGCCTGTGGCAGAAGGACATCTCATTGTGCTGGAAACTGAGGTTGGTGAACAAGTGGAAGAGTCCAGAAAGAAATGGTCACAATGAGGAACGAGGCTCTGGGCTCTCAGGCAGCTGCAGGAAGCCTGTTGGATCACTTGGTCGTGCTGTCTGTCCTGCTCTCTTCCATCATTTTTCAGTCATTCAAAAGTCACTACTTACCAAGCTGACATTTGATGCCAGGAACCAGAGGGCATGTGAGAAACTGTCCATCATGGACCATGAAGGAACCAATGATGGTATGGAAGGCAGCAAAAATGGCGTGGGGAGCAGTTCTCCAAACCATATTCCCTCTGCCATCAATCCAGAGAGTGGGCTGAGACTCTGACTTCAGGCCTGTTTATTGCTTGTTTTTAAATACCTTCTCTCTTATAATATCACAATGCCAAAGGAATGAAGACTAGGGTTATCTAAAACTGCCTGATCTCTCCCCAGGGGAGCAGGGAGGGGGGCAGGAGAGGAGGAAATTATGCCATTATTTCATGATAGGAAGTAATGGGGGATTTCCTTTCAGGTTCCAGAGGACTGAAACAAATTGAGATACATCATCCTAATGCTTCATTGCTCAGTATTTTGACACCACATTATTGCTTAGCACCTGAAACTGATCTGATGGAAGAGACATGACCACAGCCCTGTTTTCCTCTCTACTGCTAACTTCTTGTTTGGCATTCCCCATTCTCAGAAAGAAATGAGAATGTTTTCTGACACGCTAAAGAGTGATAGGAAAAAATAAAAAAGGAAAGAGAAGATAAGACAATCTGAAGATACAACAAGTGGCCACAACTATGGTACAGCATTTAAATAATTCTCCTCTTATGTGAGCCCAAACAAGCCCGCTGGAGGTGCAGATTTCTCCTGTTGAAAGAGAAGTGCAGGATCCCTTCCCTCCCTACATAAAGGCTAATATTTCTGTTCTTGCAAATTGAAAGTCAAAGTGGCAGTTTCTGTGCAAAAAAAGCTTCTCCTACCAACAGCACAAGGAAGAAAAATTACCCACTATGGCTTAGCACCACCCTGGCACTACCAGCAGGTTTTCAAGTGGCAGATGACACATGGAAAGTAGGGAGCCGAGCTGCTAAATCACCCTCTTCTATCCAGGAACCCCATCAGCTGCAAGGCAAAGCACATTTTTCATGCTTTGCTTCAAATAAGACTGACAACACCAGAGCAGCCCCAACAACACCTTGTATTTAATAAGTCAGTTGAGAGATTAAAGAAGATTTTATTTTGCCAGCCTGCCCTAATGAGAACTGCTTTTCAGGAGCTCTCAGTAGTTCACACAAGTATGTGACAGAGGTTCAGTGTCTGCCCTCGAAGGGTGAATCCTGATGCCACAAGGAGGTGCAAAGAAGAGGCTGGGAGAAGACAACTGTTACGGTGATACTGTGTGCACAATCCTGTTACACTGCTCCAGTGAAAACCCTCCGGGAGAGCTGTAGCAGTGGAGAATGCAAGTAGGTGTCAGATGCTGAAGCTTTTATGAAGTCAGCTTCCTTGCCACACTGCAAAGCTCTTGTGCAGGCAGCGTCTGCTTCCTTCAGAACTTCAGTGGCCACCATTACCTGAAGTTTCAGGCAGGGTCACTGAAATCTCTCAGCAGAGTTGTGCTTTGCAGACTGACTCACCACTTCAAAGTTGCAGCCTTCTGAACCAGCTTTTCCAAGTTTAATTACTAGCCTGACATTTGATAAGTCTCAGTGAACTCCATTCCTTTGTAAGGGAGAACTTTTAAAATTCATTCTTCTTTATATTACAGAAATTCCCATCTTGTCCTCCTCTAGAAAAGCTTAAATATTCTGTTTATGCTGCAACAGGGCTTCCTGCCTCAACAGATTTTACAGTATCATTCCTAGATACAAGATCTGCCTGTTGCATCTTTTGCAGCTTTACATATCAGTGTTTTGCCTGAAAGAGGGAGGTTAATAATAAGATTGTAAATTTAGCAGGGGAGGAAGGTGTAAGTTTAAGACACCAAAATCATTAAGCCCTTAGAAAAGATTTTTGGTAAAGTTTTTAAAAAAACAGACCTAGTAACAAAGTTACACTTTTTGTGACTGCCAGTTCAAAAATTCCCACTACTGTCTCACTAATGTACTGCCAGTTTAAAAAATATTTGTTACACTATAATACCTGGCCTCACTAGGTGAGAGCAGCTCCATCCCAGGGTTCATCTTACTCTGAAGAAAGATGACTCACTAGGTGATTCTACAGACATTAAACTGAGACATATTTAAAACTTGGATTTACAAAACCTCAGTTTTCTGTCCTCAAAGAAACATTTGTCTGCACAGGTGGTGCACCTTTGGTGGCACGGGGTGAAACAGAGGGAAAATGGGAGTATACTGAGGTCATGCATCTATATAAAGAAAGAAAAGAGGAAGGAAAAGAAAGAAAGGGGGAAAAAAGTACCAAGGGAATACAAATTGTTTAAATCTCATTCCTTTGCACAGAATATAAGCATCAGACACGTAACACGGTCACAACCAAATGCAAGCACCTAACTCACTCCATCTGCACAAGCAGCAAACAATCTAAGCATATTTTGGATGATAGATGTAGGACTGGCATGTATTTATCACTTAACTATCCGGAGATTTGATCGTCACATAAGCAAGAGGACTATTAACAGCATCTGTCTCACAGCACAGAAATTGAGAAGCTCATACATTGGAAACTGCCCAGATTCAAAAACTGCTGCATTTGATTTTCATGCCTGTTTTATCCTTAAAAGATAGATGGCTCAAAGTCACTTGACATTTGTACTAGAAAGCCAGAGCAAACAGACAAAGCTGGATAAGGGCTTCTCTGCTCTGTGTGCTAACACAGAAATGGACAAGCGTGTCAAGCCAAAAGCCAGAAGCTCTGGGAAGCGTATTTGGTCAGGCTGCAGCTCCTAATGGATCCAGAGGGAGAGGCTGGAACAGTTCCAACGCAGTGAAGTGAATTTTCAGGGTAAGCAGGTGCAATTGGCATTGGTTGGTTATAAGGCACCTTCTACACTTGAGGGACAGCTCTGGAGGAAAAGGAAGGGATGGCAATAGAGGGAAAACTGGAAATTTGGCTTTCCATAGCATCTAACTGCCTGACAGAGAGGTGATGTGATTTACACACCGCTGCATGCACAGTTACCCTCCCACCAAATCAGCAGCTTCCAAGTTGGATTAGACTGCAGAGCTGGGGTTTATATTACAGATCAGAGACGTCTCACAGCTTTTTTAAAAATGCAGCCTGACCTCTGTTCTAAAGCACTTGAGGGAATCTTTGTCCCAGAGCTTGAGAAAAAGGTAGAGCTATAAATTAAAATTGCATTAGTAGTTTCTTTGGTGGTCTGCAGAGCAGGAAGCAGAGTAGCAGGGAATTTTTTTGCATTTATCAAAAGTTATACCCCAAAATTATATGCAGTGCTTTAGCACAGAAACATAGATCCACTAAAAAAGAAAAAATAAAGTTTAAGCACTTTATTGCTCAACAGAGAGGAAATGGCATTACTGAAAGACCTAGTACATTAATTGCTGTTTCTAGCATGCTCATAATCCTATATGTCTTTGTGATACCTACATAAAAGAGTAAAACCTCTCATTCTTTCTGAAATAACTCTTTTTATGCTGTTTCATATACATGAAATGTACAAAATTTGGACATTTTTACTTGCAGTTGGCACTATTTCCAGGTGATTTCTTGTTAGTGCTTAGAGAACTTTGATCCAGTTTTAGGTAAAAATCAACTTATATTCCACACATGACTTTTATACTTAAAGGGTGGTCTGAAATTAATCCACAGACATACTATTTTGTTGCTTTTGCAATGTATTTCCTGTTTTAATACTAGATTTTTTTTATGGAATGTAGGAATCATTTAAACATTAAGAACAGTCATCTTAGGGACACAGTTGTCATATTTAAGGATCAGAAATTATATAGGCAGCTATAAAAGGAGAGGAAGTGAATAGATCAATATGATGAGGTCCAAAGGTTCTCTGAAGTATTAAAATGAAATAGGTGAACTGTTTGCAAGAACAACTTGATGATTTATGTAGCAACTCCAGGGGCAGGTAAGAAAACAGCTGGCAAGCTCTGCACAGTGTCCTGAAAGTGTTAGGACATCTTTATCAAGAAGGTTTTTGCTCTGAAGCCAGGGCAGGCTGAGTAGGACTTGCAGCACAATCCCATTCTGAAGGCTGGAAAATAGAAATCCTTGACAATTTTAGTGCACAGAGCAGCACTGGCAGCCTCTTCATCTGTAGGAGAGTTGTTGGGGGAGCATTTAGAGAGGACAGATCTCTAACATTACACAGCCCCTTGAGAGGGTCCTGTCAGCACCCTCCAGATCACTATTTACATGCAGAAAGTCAGTAAACCATCGCTGAATTAACTGTCCGTTGCCATCACATAGCACTTAAGCATGTTTATGAGCGAAGCCCTGAAGGCAGGGTAGTAACATCCTTCTTTGTGATATCAATCCTAAGAGAATCTGGCATTTGGAAGCATTTGGTCAGTGACTGTTTGGTGCTCATTCCGCGTGCAGAGGAGGAAGGAATGTCCCGTCACATTAACTAGAACATGGGTTCCCTCCCCATAAGGACGGGGGTATTTGAAAGCAAGCCCAGGATGCAGTGACCCTGCTGGTTTGAAGATCTACTCAGAATTCATATTAATTCAGGAAGAGGTACACAGCTCACATGGAAATGCAGTGAGGCAAGGCAGAGCAAATCTTGGCTAAATAAGCTAAGCATAGGGAAGGACAAAATTGGGTATGCTGTTCCACTCTCAATTTCAACCAGATACATTTCCCACATTATTGCATGGGAAAAGTTATCCACATCATGTCATTATTCATCCCATCTGACTCTAAGTGTGCAGTACAGGTGACTTTAACTCTTAATCTAAGATGACTTTATGCATTTCACTGGGATTTCAAAATTGAGCCTGTAGACCTAAGCATTTCAGACGGGTCCAAAATAGTTACTTGGTTTAGTGATTTTTCTAGGACACAGATATTTAAGGTTGCAGAATGAAAGTTTGGAACCTGTAATGTTTTGGTGGTTCTTTGAACATGACAAAGCAATTCCCCCTCACTATGCAAGTCCAAACCAACAATCTGGATTTCTGTTCCAGTTCCATTCAAGGGAAAAATCTATCTAAAAAGCCCTTTTTATCTGCCTTTAAGAGATAACTTTCTATCAGTAAAAAGCTAGTAAGATTATTTAATTAATGAAGAAAACAACTGATTCTGGTTCATTTTCCTGGTCCTATTATTTCCCAACAAATAAGCCTTTGTTGACACATCACAACAGGGTTTTGACCGTTAAGAAGAATCCAAATAAAGTTTCAGCTCAGAGTACTCCTAAGGGAGGAGAAAATTCCCCAACCTAGTTCATCTGTACTGTCATGGGATAGTACACTGGGAGGTGGAGATCACTCTGAGCAACACACATCTAAAGAACCAGTCATCCTGGTGATCCCACTGAAGTACAAAGGCAGGATCATTCACCTCGTGTTTAAGCATACTGTTTTGTGGTGCTCAAGAGCCTTGGGGACATCTGAGATTCAAATCAGAAGCCTCTGATTTCCAAGTTCTGTCAATGACTTGGTCTGCTTCTCAGCAATGATATTAGCCCAGGCCATATTTAAGCTAGCATCAGCAATTCAAAGCATTGCAAAGCAAGGACATAATCTTTAGAGGGAGTGAAAAACTTCCTTTCCTACATTTTCTATCAGCAAAATGATAGGGCACAAAGTGCAGAAGATTCCTGTGGGAGAGAGGTTAACCCACTTGTTTCAGGTTTCAACTAAGAGATTTCAACACCAGGGTAACCCCAGTGCCTGTACTTTCTATGTAGTTAACACAGCGACTAGCTTACAGTAACAACTCTCCTCATACATTGCATAATGAGCTCCCATCTACAGCCCCAGAAGTTGTTTAACCCTCAAAAGTGACTGATTCCAGGCTATCAGCCAAGTGAATGCTTCAGCAGAATATATGTAGCTATGATCTTCACAGGCTGGTATTCATCTTGTCTCAGAAATTGTTTAGGGCAGAGAGGTTAAGAAGAATAGAGTGTGGGTTTAAAAAAGATTTGTTTCTAAGAGACACTTCACTAGATTCATTCACTTTAGTGAAGAAACTAAGGTTAGGAGAATGCCTTTTAGAAACTATTGTCTCATAGTAATTTAATACTTAGGTTTTCAAAAGAAGACAGAAAGCAGTGAAGAAATGTTGCAGTTCAGTTAGATAAGAAGCTATCTCATTAGTATGGATTAGACCTAAACACCTTCGGAATAGCTGTCAGCCTCCTCACAAGGCAGATCCTACACCCCTTCCTTTTAGATGCTAAAAGCCAAGCTACCCAGGGCTTTTAAGGGGTGCTGTCATGTCACAGACTTACTGACTAAAAATACTCCTGAAAGAAAGGAGAAAAAGACACTGATCTAGATAAGGCAATTAGACCTGGTTTAAAGCAAATTCACTGATCAGACACGCATCGTTCTCCAATAGTGTTATTCAGCACAGCATCTCCTATCATGAGGGGAAGGAGCTTTTGGAAAGACAGGAGAGTAAAACTCCTCGCTCTGAGCCTGCACACAGCCCACACATCTCCCTCCCCAGGCAAAGAACCAGCAGAGCTGCTGCTTGGGGTTTTTATAACAGCATGAAGCCGGTTAATTGGGTTTCCTCTGCAGCAGGTGGGTGTTTCCAACACTGTCAGCATCTGCTCAGCCAGCTAACATGACCCTGGGTGTGTAAAGGTAATGGTGTAACTGCAAGCAGACTGGCTTTCTCCAAAATACTAACAACAGATGATGACCAAGATGGAAAAATACTGTTGTTTTAAATGTATTTGACAAAGGGACAGGCCAAGCCTGGACTTTAACCAAGGAGCCTCAACAGACTGGAGAGAGGGGCCAATTCAGCAAAGCCCCTCTACCCAGGACAGCTTGGTCTCCTGTGCATTATGCATGGAGACCCATTGGCCCCAGCAATTTTCTGGGCAGCAGCCCCCTCAGAAAAAGACCTGATGGTTCTGGCAGTAACAAAATGAATGTGTAGTTATTTGGCTGGAGATACATAGAAGCCAAATGGCAGCTCCTCCATTCACATTAAGTCATTTGCAAAACCCTTAAGATAGAAAAAGGAATCACATTTCATTGAAAGCGAGGCAGCAATAAACCAGCATCCCCCAACATGCTCTGAGGATATGCAGAAACAAATAGCCCCAAAAGCAACATCTGCAGATAGGTCAGAAGTTCTGCACTTGCTTTGGCTTTGTTTTTATCCCATATCCACACCCCAGGGTGCTGCAAGACAGAGGTATTGTGACAACCCATCCGCTCTCTAGAGCAATGATTAGGACTCATCTGTTCAGGCAGGAACCCAAAACCCCTGGTTCCAGCACTGGAATTTAGGTGCAGGGTCTCTGGAGAAGAAGCAGCAGCAAATAGCCCATCCCTGGAGAGCTATTCTCTGCATAAACAGCTCTGCAGTGGCAGTCACAACCTAGCTCTGGAGACTTTTATGTCTCCAGTTTCTAATGAGGATCAGTTTAATAGATTTTTTAACATCCTGTCTCCCTAATAAAAGTCATCTGCAATGTGGAATTGGCTCTCAGAACTGCAATCCCCTGATCATAAATGCTTTCAAGAGATGTGCCACAGTGATCAACATGAAGGTTGGATTAAGGTTTAGACTGTAGCTTTTGGGAGTCATACAAGTCACTAATTACACATAGAGCCCTTAGCACAGCAATGTGTAACACTGCATACTACTTTGGGAGAGATTCAAAGAGAAATAACATTGTTTAGCACTAAAGCAAGCTCCCTGTAACATTAAACAGCAGAATTTCCCTCCAAGCAGAGGTCTGTCTATGCCTCCTTAGCCGGTGGCATCCTGAGGCTCAGTTAAAGCCCACAGCCAACAACTCCTACACTTGCTGAACAGCAGAGGCCAAGAGCTGGGGTCTCCAGAAGTCATCTTGTACCTGAATTTCCATCTGCCTTCTGGTCTTGGCTGTGGAAAGCCTAAAGAGTGCTAATACTTCCTATAGCTAAAGATATCCCACAGCCTCCTTGGGCAGGAGAAAATGGAGCGACTGTCATTACTGGTACTCAGGTATGGGAGTGAGATTAGATCCGCAGTCAGGCATACCCCAGTCCCACATCGCAGGCAGCAGGGCACAATCTATATTGAATCTGTTCAGGAGCTCCTTTCATTGAACTGTCTTTGCTTTGAATGTGTGACACCCGCACAGACCAGCTGCTGAGTACAGATTTGACAGATGTGGCTTTGACAGAACATAGGAAAGTGAGCAGCAGCCTTGGGACTACTTTGTATTAAAGCAGAGAGAACACAGATTACGTGAGACACAAAAAGAAGTTAAAACTGTCTGTTCTGTATTGGTACACAACTGCCACTTAGTATAATGAAGAAACAGAGAAGAGAAATTGGGAATTTGAAACCTGCAAGATTCCTGGCTGTTAAGATAATAAGCACACATATGCTTTTAACACAACCAGCCGCAGATCTGACGGGGACGATGAAAGGTAGGCACCGATTAAATTGCACCATTTTCTTTCTGGTCACAAGTGTTACTTTGCAGGACAACTAGTCAGAAGTGTTTTAATAAAAAGCTGTTTGCATTTAAAAATAGCTTTTTTATCAGGAGCCTTAAAGACTTTCCAAAAGAAAAAAGACAAACAAGTTCAAACTTTTATCATCTTTCTTGAAAATATTAATGTTATTCTAAAATTAATTGTAGACATCACAAAGAATGACATCAAAATGATCTCTAGGTTTTAGCAAGAGTGATTCCCTAACAAGGTCAATTAAAAAAAAAAATCAGCCCTGGTTTCAATCTCATTCTCAAGGATTCAAAGCAAAAAATTCTCAATTAAAATATTGAAAAAATCTCCCTAAAAGAAAAAAGCATGCAGAAATGACAAATGAATCTGGGAAATGCTTTGAAACAAACCAAAAAGAAATTGTCAAGCTTTTATTTTAGCTTCCCTTTGTTTTCCAAAAATAGATCGTCATCTTTCAATCAGCACCAACATAGAGCACGAGATTTGTGTTCACTATACTTGCATGTGTAATGATGCTGGTATAATTTGCAGCAGATGTACATTTGGGGAGAAATTATTTTCCTCAGAATCTATTTGTGTGGGAGGATGAAGTATGGTTATAATGAAGGTGCTGTGGGAGCTGGATGACTTTGCATCTCAAGTACAGGTGCACTTGGGTGTAACTTAAACATAGTTTGCAATCTCTCTAAATGGAGCATTTATAGCCAATTACACTTGTCATTCACCTTGAAAATTCGTCTAGCTAATTTAACAGCATATGCAATAAGCAGAAAAATAAAGGATATTATATTAGCTGACAGTAGGATAGAGGTGTAGGTATCAGCATCCATATATATTGCACATTTGGCAGATTTCTGAACCAAAATACAATGAATTCAAACAGTGGCCTCCAAAGCCCTTATCCTCTCCGCATCAGAAGCCTCCTGTCAAATGTAATTTCCTCCAGGAAGACACGAATCTAGCTGAGACTTTCTAAAACCTGTCCAAGTGATTTGGACACTCACTTCTCATTAGTATGAACAGCAAATGGGTACAAGCATCTCCTAAACACCTTTGGAAATCTCTGACACATTTTTTTGTGGCTGTTAAATGACTTTGTGGGCAACCTGCACTAGAAATGACAAATTTCACATTTGTTTCCCTGTACTGAGATATCCATAATGTCCACGTACCAAATGTCAACATATTCCCTCAAAAAGACAGCTGAGATGTGGTAAGGAGGAGGGGAGAGACAGACTTTTGCTATGTTTGGATGAAAGGACAAAGTTCACATTCCAAAACTGTCTCCTCCGCAGAGGGCTGTGGATACCAATTTGAGGATAATACCACATTCATTGTCATCTTTTTGTCACCGCCCTAGGCAGGCATGTCACCGCGATGGGAACGGGGATGCAGAGGAGTTACACGGCTGCATGTGTCATATGCACTGAATCACAAGCATCACCCCCGAGAGCGCTAAAATGAAGGGAAAGGAAAGGTGAACTACTGTCCATACACCTTATTATTAGACGTGCTACAGAAAGGAACTGATAGTTTTTGAAAATCCACATTTTTAGTAGAACATATTCAGCCCCACTTACAGTTCCAGGAAACGCCCTTCCTGTCCATAAGAAGAAAATGGCAACTGAAGAAAAGCAAACTCATTTGTAAACTGACAATAGATATTTTCCCCTTTCCCCATCAAATTGAGGGCCAGAAAGAGGCTTGTAAGAGATTTCATTCCTGTTCTATCCAGCTTCAACTTGTCACACCCTTAGAAGCCAGAAAGCCTTGTAAGCCACTTCTCAAACCAAAAGCACTGTGAATCCTTCCAGGCTGAACTGCCACCTACCACCCTATGTTTGACTTCATCATTAAGCTGGTAGTAGCTTTTCCTTTGAAAGCCCTAACAAAGTAAGTCTTACAAATAAATATATATGCAAATAAGTGAGTAATATTGAGCTTTATAACTCTCTTACATGGCTTCTTGATCTGTTATTTCACTGACATTACTTCCCTTTTTTCCAAGTGTATTTCATGTCTATATGTCTGTTTTCTATAATCTTCTCCATTTCTCTTATCTCTTGTATTTTAATAAACCACATGTCCAGATTCAGTATCTTCTTTAGCAGCCAGAAAGGGAGATATATTTGTTCATTGCAGTTATTAAAATTCTAAACATCTCCCTCCCTTTATTTGATTTTAGTGAGATTCTGGACATTTTCTCAATACCAAGAAGATTGGATTCATTGGAATGTAACTCTGAAAGAAGTCTTGCATCAAAACTCTAATTTCAGTTCAAAACCACATCAATTTAAGGTATCCCCAAAAGATCTGGACAAGGTGAATCTTTTTTTATGAACTTTTTTCAACATTACTTTAAGATGTAACTAAAATTGGTTTTTTGCTTCTTAACATTGAGAAACAAACAAACAAAACCCAAAAAACCTGAGACCATTCTTTCACTTTCACATGTATTTTAACTCCTGACAGGACTCCTGATGGCCACTTTGCTTAAGCAAGGACAGACATAAACCTTTAAATCTGACTTTTGGGGCATTATCTTCCCTGTATTAGCAGAATAAACTATTTGAAACAAAGTTCTACTTTCCTAGGGGCCTCTCTACTAGCCTATCATTGATGATTTTACACAGAGAGAGCATTATGTTAAAAGGCTCATCTCAGCAATCCCAGTATTAGCTACCAAGAGAGACACCAGCAGTGATTCCTCGCTGATGCTTTGAGAAAAAGCAGTGATTTGTCTCCTAGTTTTTTGTCAGCTTTCTGTGAACAAAGTGTCCTGAGTTTGGTGGAAAGACTCTTGCAGGATACATTGCTCTAGTCACAGATATTTAAAGGTACGTCTTGGCCAAAGTGGGAGTTGGAGGAGTTTATTCAAATAAGACTGTAAAAACCAAAGTAATTTTAATTCCTCCCCTTGTGAATGTACTTCCCCACTCAGAATAAAAACAGCAAATACTTCTGTGGAAAACTTAAAGCAGTGGCCAAAATCAGGAGCCTTCAGTCCCGTGCCAGTTCAAGCTTCCCTATCACTTCCTAATGTCATCTCAGACCTGTTAGCCACAACAAGCACTGGAGATGCAGTTTCAACTTTCCACCCATTCCCTTGGGGCCACAGGGGAAGAACAGCAAAATTAATGCTCCAGGCTGAAAAGTCGTCAGCTACATTGCTCCAGAGAAAGAGAGCTGGAATTATGAGTGCCAGGGCTCTGCTGCTGTTATTCCCAGGCCTTTTCAAAAGCAACCAAACATCAATTGTGTCTGTTCCTCACTGAATAAATTAATCTGAAACTCACACTTTCTCCTGGCAGTGTTCTGCCACCTGCCTGTGCATACTGCATTTCATCACGCATCAGGTCATCAATCTCCAGTCTCAGCACGATTCTCCGGAGGGGAGCCCTCCTACTCCACTTACCTGTCCATGCTGCCATCTAACCACCCTCCAGAGTGAAAAAAGCCAGAAGGCAATTCATCTCACCCTCACTCAAGCCTCTGAAATGCCCTCTGCAGGTTCCTCTACTGATTATAGACACAGCCTAGTTTAGAACATGTTGCCGACTTCTGGACAGTAAAAGTTAGGGAAGCAAATCCTATCGCTGAGAGGTTGCTCAGCTGCCTTATTTAAATCAGGTAACGACACACTGCAGCGAGTGTCAGCCCTTGAGTCCATCTTTCCATCTCTTTTACCGGGCTCAAACACACAATGAATGAGAGATCTCAGCAAAGGGGATGCCATGAACACTGTGCTCCCAGCAAGTTCTGTCTGCACAGTTTACCCTCCACATCTTTTCCTGGGTTTTATTGTTTCCTTCCCCTATAAGAAGTACCATTAATGGAAACCGTGGTGCCAGTCACCGCAGGTTTCATAAATAATTTCTCAATGGCACATCTTTTTCAAAGCAATTTGAACAATCAAAATTATAACCACACACAACATTTACAGAATTATAACTCGCACACATACCTTTAATCCAGATCTGTCAAACGCACGGCCTCGGAGCTGAATGCATACAGCCTTTTGTCCAGCATCTTAAAACTGAAGCATAGTGCTGTCTGGATGCCTTTCACGTCAAGAAGTCCTTTGTGAACTCCCTGAATCCTTCCACAATTCCTCCTCTGTGATTCAAAGCCTCAGTTGGATTTAGTCAGGGAAGTTTGTTTGTTTTGGGGCTTCCATCACTTCTGAGCCATGAAGGACAGGAAGGTGTGCTTCTGTCGTGAGATCACAGATTGAACGTGTTGTCCGAGAGCAAAGTATTGCAATGTCAAGTACTGCAGACTGACTGCTTTACAGCCAGATCCTATTGACCAGAAATGCTTATCTCATGGGCTTCATCCCAGTTTTGTGACCAGACATAGTTGTTATGCTCATCCACAGCTCCAAATAGTGTTGTGTGTGTAGCTGGAGTTTGGTGTGCTGAGAAAAAGAGGAAGACTGCCCGGAGCTCACCTTGCAACTAGCTGGAGGCCAGCAAAAAGTCAGACACATGTTGGGTGAAGCAAATTCTGTACCTTATGCCTCATACTCTGCCTTTGAGGTACAGTAAAGCAGGTCAAGGCGCAGCCCAGATGTGACAACCTGCACAGCATCCTTGTCTGGGATGAAGGCGGGAATCTTGGTGGTGGTGTGCATGACATCCACTCCAGCTTCCTCAGCAGCCCCCTTGCACCGCGCAACAGGACTTCCATCAGAGAAACACGGATAGCTGCCACCAGCAGAGAGCCAACAGCTGAACTGCAAGCATGTGTCCATCTGTACTGGGATGAAGGGCTGCTTTCAGCGGGCTGAGGTGATACAGCAGCATATCTGGGCCTGCACAAACACAGGAGAGTGCTCTTGAAGGGTCTGTGCTGGGAGGCGATGGGTAGGGCAGCATCCCAGGCCCACACAAGCCCAGCACCGGGCTCTTGGAGGGACAATTTCAGGCGGTCAGGTGATAGAGCAGCGTTTCAGGTGTGTGCAGACATCATGTAGCACTCCTGGAGGGCCCATTTTGAATGCCAGGTGACACGGCAGCACCTCAGACCTGCACAAATATGGCTCAGCACACCTAAAGGATGTTTTTTGAAGGCCAGGAGACATGGCAGCACCTCAGACCTGTACAAACACGGCTCAGCACACCTCAAGGGCCTTTTCTGAAGGCCAGGTAACATGGCAGCACCTGCACAAACATGACACAGCACGCCTGAAGGACTTTTTTTGAAGGCCAGGAGACATGGCAGCACCTCAGGCCTGTGCAAACACAGCACAGCACTCTCAGAGGGCCAATATCAGGAGGCTGGGGATAGGGCAGCAACTCAGACCTGCACGAATACTGCGCAGCACTCTTGGAGAGACGATTCTGAGGGGCGGGTGATACAACGGTGCCTCAGACCTGCCCCAGGACGGTGCAGCTCCCTTGGAGGGCTGATGTGGTGCAGCCAGGGAGCGGGCGCTGCC
>NW_010304238.1:0-3764 GCF_000700745.2 Antrostomus carolinensis | reverse complement strand
AAGGTCCCTTCCAATCCTAACCATTCCATGAATCTATGATTCTATGATTTCTTCACACATCATGCGAGAGGGTGAAATCACAAGGCAGCAGAAATTGCACGTTCACCTCTGAGATGGATAAATCTGTGTACACTGAGAACAGATTCCTGCAGTGCATTTCAGCATCATCTTTTCAAATGGCAGAATAACTCAGATGTATTTCAGTCCTGCTAATAACATTGACAGACTAGAGAATAAAACATTCAGCTAGTCTGCAGTGTACTAGGGAGACAATTTACTTTTTAGTGCCTGGCAGAATGAGATTAAAAGCAAAAACAAAGCCATTTCTTCCTGCAATAGCTTACATCAAGTTTCATCAAGGTTGAAAGGTCTTTCTTTGCCGCTTCGACGATGGCATCAATATGTTTGCTGTTACAGGAATCTTGCACAGCACTGTAATGGAAAACTGCTGAAGGAGTTTCTGTCACTGTCACCGTCTTCTTCAGTATCGGCTGCAAAGAACAGAGACACAAGTTATCAGTTTAGATGTAATAATTGGCACTTATTCAGCAAAAATTTGCCGTATCATCTGTGTTCTCTATCCACCACAACTGGTGGCCTGCAAAAAAAAAAGCTACATTTCCAAAAAAGCAACAGCTTGCTAACTTCATTATCCTCGTATTTTTCTGCAAAGCTTGACACTCAAAGTCAAACAAAGTTACTCATCACAGCTTGAGAAAGGGAAGAAGAAGAGACTTTTCACAAACTGGGCAGCTGCCAGCTTGAGAGGACTGAAACTTGATCAACACCGTATACAAAGATGGAAGAAAAGATAAAACATCCATCAAAGTCACACTGAGCCACAGTTTCTCTGCAGATTTTTGGTTTGCAGTTTTATAATTCAAGAGCATTTTGCTGCTCTTAATTTCCAGGTCAGTCTTTGTAAAAAAGCAGATCATAAAAAGAAAAACAGATTCATAAACGATGACTGAAAACCTACAGGAAGTTCACAGGTTTTTAATTCCTTGCTGCAAAGTAGTTCTCATAAATGAAGCATGGTCTGACAAATTCACCTTTCCAAATAATCCTTTGCAGGAGTCAGAGGAAGGTAATAACCCTAAAATCAAGCAGTTGCAGCAGTACTTTCCCATGACCTGCCAAGGGAATCTCCAGGGAGTTTCAGGATCTTCACTAAAAAGCCTGAACAGTCACCAAAATGCAAAACAACTCCAAGTTAAAAACACACCAATACAAGAGCACTAAATAACTTGCAGAGAGATGAATACATGGAAGGGCATTTTTTTCAAGTAAGGAAGAAAATATTTCTATTATTGAAAGAATAATGACGAGGAAGGAAGTACAATGCAAGAAACGTGCTGGACTCTCCAAAGGAGAAGACCTACCTTGGCCACAACAGGGCTGCTGGCCGCGTCCTCAGAGCCAAAGTGCACTCGGGCTCTTTCATAGGCCATGTCCATGTCTGACTTGGCACTGCTGGAGTTATCTAAAAGCAATAGAAAAATCTTCTTTTTAAGCATCTCCTTTATTCCAGTTGCTCAGAAATAGCAGACAGCACACAAAGTCGAGCAACTTTTTGGTTGTTTTTTTTCTCATTTCTGAAGCTGAGGCTACAATAAAAAGTGCCATCTCCATATTCCTGTTTATTTCCTAATTCCTTTTGACCTGGAAGATCTGATGGAAACTTTACATCTTCTCATCTGAGCTCATGTATATCGTATGTCCCAACATTCCCACATCCACTCTTGTACAGAGTACAGTAATTATTTTAGGGTAGACAAACCAGAGTCATTCAGATCTGAACATTACCAGGAAGAGGCAAATTCACCAAATGGATATTCCTTATTGTTTTCAGGAAATTATTCTTATTAACCTTTTCTCCACTAAACCAAAGAACTTGTTTTGTACCTGATATATTGCAAGAGCTTTCATAGGGAAAATATTATGATCAGTAACTTCTTGAAAGTCTCTCCACAGAAAGCATTCCCCCTGATGCCTAAAATCTTTTCAACACCCTGTTCAAATGTGTTAACACATGTCATGAGCCAAGAGACACATAAGGGATTCCCTCACAGGTTTCACTTATTTAATTCTATTCCTTACTTTCCAATTGTAATATATCTTAATTATATGAGCTCTTTGGCTGTCCCATCCACCTTCCAGGAATTTATCTGAGATAATAACACAAACATAACTGGGAAACACTTCCTATTTAATTATCTTTAATAGGATACCCACACATCAGCCTGATGATTTACAGGTGAGTTTAAGAACGATGCAGAGATTGCAATTTCCTTTAATGAATACACTTATAATCATTTCTATCATATTTCTATGCCTAAAATATCTCAAAAATATACTGTATTGAGAAAGTTTAATTTTTCTCCCTTACACCTTTTTCCTTCTGTTACTACATTGTTCTTATCCTTTTGTTGTTTTAAATACAACTTGCTGCTCAAAAAATAGGATGGGCCCTTAGGAAAAGCAACTGTCTTTCCTGACTGTTGAATTTTGTTACTTAATAAACTCTGAAAGGGCTCAAATTTTTTATTTTGAATTCCTCCCTCATCCTCCCACTCTCAACACACACACACACGAGTTTGCCCTGATCTTTGGAAAGCTGGCTTTTGGGAACATGGAGCTGCCCTATATTTACACCCTTGTTACATGTGATCATGTGAAAATATTACCCTCCCATGCACAGCTGTCTATAAATTTGATTTTAAAGATGCAATTATTTTATTTCTGAAAGAGCTTGACTCCTATCTGCACCCCAGCTAGGATAAGGAGAGAATCCTACTGTCCCAAAGATTCAGATCTACCTTTGAGCATCCTTTTCCTTGTTATCTACAAATATGAACAAATCTTTGCATATAGTAAAGAAGCTGTTCATGCTACTCACCGAATTTCATACACACTGCACCATTAAAGGCCTTAAATTAGTTATAAACAAAATAAAACCCAAACCCTGGGATACTAGAAATAGCAACATGGAACTCCATATGGGCTGACTGGACTGCCTGTCAATTACACTGCCCCACAAATCACAGTGTCACAGTAATTACTAAGCCCCAGTACACCAAGTGCATTTTAAATCTAAACAGACACTGCTCAGGTTAAAGCTAAATCATCTGATAACAGGCACGTAGGCACAAAAAACATCCTCTACAGAGCTCTGTATATTTAAAAAAATATATAAAATCAGAGAGAGGAAAAAGAGGAGGCATTCTAAGAGCGAAAGCTGATGTCTACTAGACTTCTATTCAAAGCAGAAGTCTTCATCTCAGTCACAGAGACAAGCTTCCCACACAGTGATTAATTAAACAGGCTTGTTGCTCAAACGGGAGTTAGAAAGGAGAGAGCCTAACAAGCTTTAACGAGAAGCGTTGAGTCAAGAAGAACAGAAGGCAGTGGGAAACTCGAGTGGAATGCGATCCTGTCTGATGAGCACACGCTCGCTGGTATCCCACACACTGCTGGGATGGAAGTCACTGCACAAACAATGGCAACCAACAGTCCCTGGCTGGATTCCAGCTGCCTCTCTCCTTCCAAGTACTCACTCAAGTACCTGCTTTTCTTAACTCAGGTGGTCCCAAGCTCCAGCATGTCTGGAGGGTCATGGCTTCAGTTGGGAAGAAGGAAAGGCAGCTTCTCTTAACTCTTGATTTAAAAAACCCCCAGAACAAAATGATAAAAGAAAACTGCTATTTAACCTTTAAAAAACAAATTTAGTTGAGGAAACTGACTTCCAGGAACGATAACACTGA
>NW_010304237.1:0-10229 GCF_000700745.2 Antrostomus carolinensis | reverse complement strand
AACCCAAACCATTCTATGATTCTATAACCTGTGGTAGTTCTGGCAGTTTGAGGTGTTCAGATAAACCAGCACAGGATGCCCCTGAGCTGTGTGTTGTGTTAGTGATCACAGGTGACTCAGCAGCTGAAATGGGTGTGTTTGGTTTGGATGAAATGGGCAAGTGCTTCTGCTTTTCAGAAGTGCTTAAAATTCCCCTGTACAGTTCCTCAGTTCATGCAGTCCCTGTGCTGTCATCAGTTATCTCTGCTTCCTACATTGTGCTTTTTCCTTCTTTAATTTTTTAAAACTTCATTGGTGAAAAATTTATGAAGGCGAGTGATGGTTTTCTGTAAAATGTTCACTTAAAAAGTCTGGAGAGCAGATAAACAAATCTGATCCTCTTCACTGCAGTTTTCATGTCAGTGTTAACATGTTAGGTAAAGGTCTGTAGTAATATACAAAAATGTTATGTTAAAGGTAATGATATTTGAGTATGTTTGGAGAGAACACTGAAGAATATTTAGTCACAGGGAACAAGGTCTGACAGGTCTCTTTGCAGCTGAAGTGACTCTTAAACCTCGTAAGGATAAGATAACATTTGGTTACCAGTGATTTGTTTTTCCTTTTTAATATTTCCAGCTCTTTGGCTGGGGGACTGATGCACCAGCCAGTTTTTGG
The DNA here is from genome assembly GCF_000700745.2 of Antrostomus carolinensis. Taxonomy (NCBI): domain Eukaryota; kingdom Metazoa; phylum Chordata; class Aves; order Caprimulgiformes; family Caprimulgidae; genus Antrostomus; species Antrostomus carolinensis. The sequence goes on along the minus strand of NW_010304237.1, from coordinate 9,572 downwards.
CTGGTTGGTTTTCTTGGGTGCATTATTTGGTGATCATCGGTTTCTACCAGTGCAATGTCCTATTCCTAGTGGTAAGAGTGCTTTCATACCTTGACCTGGAAACTTTTGCAAAAATTACAATCTTCCTCCTCTCCTTTATGGTTTTATCTCATGTTAATTCAAGCCAAAAACATCCTTTCTTTATCTATTGAAGATGGACCCAAATAGCTTTGTCCCTAGCAAGCTTCTCAATATAAAATCATGTTAGCTGCTTGGTGCTGGACTTGGAAGTCTGTGAATTTTCTCTTGAAGCTGGGACTAGCTCCAGAAACTTATACAAGATTTAAATGCGGTTTAAATTTAGATATTAAAGAACAAAATTGCCTATTTTAAAAAAATTTGATCTGTTGTTGGCCGTTTTAAAATGCTGGAATGCAATGAATGCATAACATAAAAGGCAGTACATCAGAGGTTGGGTTTGATCATTAATGTGCTGTTTGCATTAATCCAGGATGTATCAGCATAGAGGCAACTGCTTTAGCTTTATCTTCCTAATATCAGTTTTTCACTTTATTAGTGTTCAAGGACTAAAAGTTAATTTGAAATAATTTATAAAGTTATTTTACCTTACTAAGAATGGAGTTTTTATAGTTGAGGAATTAAAATTAATAGTAATAATACTTTATGAGTGAAGTCTTACAGGAATATCCTCATTAAATAAATATGTTATAGAATTTGGGCTTAAGCAAGGAAAATTAAGAACTCTTGTAGTTTTTTTGTTTTGGGGTTGGGTTTGGTTTTTTTTTTGTATGTAACATGTTGGTATAGTGGTACACTCGGGCAAATTTCATGATACGACCTAAGATTTAATTTGGTAGGAGGCACATATTAAAGGAAAACATACCTGTTTAAAGATTAACCTGACTTCTTTACTCCTCTCAAGAAAATAGTGAGTGATTTTTTAAAAGTGATACTTAACTTCATACATTGAATTATTTATGCAAAACACAGGAAGGGAAATATTTTTAAAAATCTTATTATATTAGCAATAGAAATAAAGGAAGAGTTAAATGGAGTTGATAACTAAAAAGAATAAGTGAAGACATGTTATTGAATAGTGTTTATATATGATTGTTACTCTTTCCTGAATCCAGACCAAGCTTTAATTTCTGCTAAGTTACGTAATTACATATCTACAAAACTTTCCTGGAGAATCAGTAATTTGATGATGGCTGAGTGAGAGCAAGTATCTCCCAAAAGAAATAGTAACTGATATTATTCTGATATATGCAATTTGAATGGAAAAAATAGTGATTTAAAAAAAAGAAAATGTTGAAGGTTTGTTCTCTGTCAAAGGAAACTAATATGTTTGCAGAGTTGTGTTATGGAAACCAACTGACAGCCTGGAATTAATGTAGTCCTCATCTATTCAAAGTAACTTTTTATTTTTACCACATGAAAAAGTATACAATTATATAGAACCAATTCCTTTTGATTTCTTTTTCGAGTACATACATAGCTGTTCTGAGAATTTATTGCAGGAATTGTTGGAAAACAAAATGAACACATTGAAGAAAAAAAGTCCAGAGATTGAGGCAGTATATTTCCCAGCTGTTACAGTGGCGTTTTTGAGAAGCATTTTCATTGTCTATAGCTGCATTTTTGAACCCCAGGACTTTCCTCGCAGTCAAATGACTTTTCCCCTGTTTGTGAGGAGTTACACAAACAGTAAAGGGCGAAGTCTGAAGCAGACAATGTCTTTGGGCTCGGCCCCAGTCTGTAAATGTCCTCAGCTGCCAACAGAAGCTTTCCTTACTCTTGACTCAGACCATGCATGGGCTTCTTGCACTTAGAGACCTGCAGCAGTACATGTGTTGATTTGAGTTTTATTGCTCCCACTTTTTCCCATTGAGAATCAAATTTTTGAAAACTGTGTTCAAACTTCCTGAAATTTTGTGGTCATCATTTACATTTGAGATCAATTTCTTTTTATCCATACGTGACCTTTTTCAATTGCATTGTAGAACAACAACTTTTTATGTAGGGGTTGGGTTTTTGTTTTGTTTTTTGTTTTTTTTTTACATTATGCTTGTTTAAAAGTTAAAATATCTTGCTAAAAGGTTTTATCAAGATTGACTATTACAAAACAATTAAAGCACTCTATTAATTGTGGGGACCTGATAGTGTGGTAACAGAACAATGTCTTACAAATATAAAAGTAGTGAGAGCTCAAAATGGGCTGTTGACAAAATATAGATATTTTATAATAAATTAAGAACTTTATGAATAATGCCACCTTTCCACTCCACCCCGTGATACTTCATAGTTGAAACATTGATAACTAGGAAGCCAGAGTAGCTTGAGATTTTTTTTAATATCAGAGGACCCTAAGATTTGTTTATGCTTGTCGTTGGTTAAAAATGACCACTTGTACCTCCTGTAACTTGTAAACAATCAGCTAATAGTAATTGGGCATCAAATGTCTTGCATCTAGTTAAATTTCCTAATGTTGAAGAAAATAGGATTCAGAAACTATTCAGAATCTTTGTACAGTGTGTCAAATTCTTAATTCCTTGTACCTGAATGTTTCTGTACTGGATGAATACTCTTGCTTGTGACTTAGGCTTTGAAATATATTTAGAAGTGTTATCGCTGGTAGCAATGCTAGTAGAAGTTCTTTGAAGTAATCTATATGTTTGCAAAAAAAAGTATTTACATATTGCAAATATTTTGTGTTCTAACCTTCAGATCATGTTCTTGATGATACAACTCTAACAAAATGTTTCCTTGGAACATTTTCCAGAAGGGTTTAATATGCTAAATAAATTTCCATCAGTTCTCCATGCTAAAATTTCCCCTCTGATTTCACTTAAGTATTTTAACTTGTTAGTTGAGTTGTTTGTTTGTTTTTTCATTTCTCTTTGGTATATCCTTTTGACTTGACATGGGAAAAGATATTTTATGTTTGAACAATATATCAAGCATAGCTCGCTATTAACACTGCTGAAGGACATTTTACAATCATTCCTCCCAGTCTTGGGGACATCAGACTTTCTGAAATACTAGCTTGCTGGAAAGTTGCTGATTTATTACCATTTGATACTAAAATCTGGAGAACCTAGTGATGGTGATTGAAAGTGAGGATTCTCATAGTTGAACCACTTGAGGATAAACCTAGTTGGAGGTTCCTAATAAGGACTGTTGGGGTCACCTCCATCTAAAAATATTAAAAATCTTGCTATGACCTGTGAGCTCCTTTCCAGTAAATAGCAACTGATGAGAGATCTGGATGTTGTCATTAAGGCAGGCTACATTAATTGGAACTTTTTCTCCCCCTTGTAGTGGTCATTTGTTGTGGCAACAATCACAGAAATTCCACCAGTTGCCTTTCTTCCCAATTTCCTTGTTCAGAGAAAAGTTTTGAAACCTCTACGAACCCAGACAGGAGGAACAATAATGGTAAGGTACTCTTCATTCCCTTTTGTCATATTTAAATTTGTCTATAAATATTTTTTACATTAAAAAAAACGTATTTAAACACTATAAACCTGTGAGTTGTAGTATTTTGTAGAACTCCAAGGCTTGAGCCTCGGAGGCCTGTGGAGGGAAGAGAGTTAAGTGTACAGTCTGAAACATCAGCAAAGCTTGCTGCTTGTTAACAGCTACCAAGGTGAAGTACATACCTGAGTTTATGGTCTGTAATTTGCTGAAGTGAAAGAGACAGTAAGGAGCAGCCTGAGTAAGCAGTGATAGATATGGCAGGAATTATGGCACATACAGAAACTGAATTAGTTTTGAACAGCATTAAAATACAGACAAATCCTAGGAGTGGGAGGTTTAACAATTTATAATACAGAAGGTATTTTTAAGGCATGTGTTTACCAGATGGCCTTGATACTGCATGGGAAGAGCTGCTTGGATTGATTGCCCCTTGAGACTGAGTGTTTAACTTCAAAAATCCTATCACCTTGCTCATTTTAATGATTAAACTTAGTTTATCTGCTTCTTCTATTGTAAATACTACATTAGCAGCTCAGCTGAACTCGAGTGAGATGTACCCTGTTTCACTTTAGCAGAATTGTTTTCTAATTAGTTAAATGAGTGCTCTGGTCAGAAGAGCTGTGTAAGTGTTGCCAGACATTTCATTTTGCCTGAGAACTACCATTAGAGATGCTGAGGAAGTAAGAGGAAAGAAATCAGTTATGGAATGAGTTATTTAAAATGTGTTTTGAGGAAAAGATCCCTTCCTAATTGTAAACTGGTAACTAATGGAATCTTTTCTGCCCCTTTTATCATTCTTCGTCGTATTAGAGCTCGAGTTCAGAAACTGTACAGCATGGTGCTGGGAGAAGACAGTAACAGTCCTGATGTCTCTTCACAGGCACTGAGCTGTAACAGTTACATAAATGGAAGACAAATAATCCTGTCCGAGATCGTTAATATTATGGTACAAATGGATCTTTGCTGCGTTTTAGTTACTCTTCCTGAAGATAGCTGTTAGAGTGGGTGTGTGTGAAAAGGATAGGAGCCCATATTGCTTTTTCTATATCTATTTGTAGCCAGTTATTGAAGAACACCACTCTGTGGGTTGGCAAACCTTTCAGAGGATGTCTGTGCCAGATATGAGAAAATGATTTATTGCAACCGCTAGATATTAAAGGTGAGCGAGACTGGGAAGCCATAAATGAATGATAAAGTAATGGCATTATTTTCAGAAATAGGTTAAAAGGAGGCTTCCCATTTCTGTCAACAGAAATGTAGGTACTTAGTAATCTGTGTACTGGAATCAGTTTCTTATTTTTAAATGCTTACTTTCATGAATGTATCAAGAATTCATTAAAGACATAAATAATATAAAGAACTCTTCTATGACTAGTGCACAAAAGGTAATGCAGTGTTGAGTCTGTTTGAGTCTGACCTGTGAGAATGATACGAGTGAGCCCAAAAGTTGGGTGAAGCAGTTCTCCAAGTTTTCTTTAATTTCATGGGGCTGATTAACTGTTGCTGCTGTTATTTGTGTAAGTGGATCTGGGCACTATTAAGTTTCAACCTTCTTAGGTTTTACGGTGTGAAATGAAAGTGGAGAACCAGTTATCAGATTTTTAAGGCAAGATAAAATACCTTGCTTTCCTGTTGTATTTACTTTTTTAGTAATAGAAATACTTTGTGCCTGATTCTTTATTGAAAAAAAAAAATTAAAAAAAATGGCAATTTCTTCCAGTGTTGTAATACTCTGTTCTTAAATCTGTCCCCATCTAGCTGCTGGATTTGCGAGAGTTTATGTAAAAGTAACTCTCTGCCAGTTGTTTTTTGTTACCAAAAGGTAGTAGAGAAAGGAACAGAATGGACTGGACAGCTTGTGACTGGGCTTAAATATCTACTGTTAAGATTCAGAAACATTTTCTAACTGTGCGATTTAATTGTTTTAAGCATGCCATCTTAACTCCATTTGTAATTTCAAAACCACTGGTTGTAGATATTTAAAAATCTGGAGCTCTAAAGTTTGAGCATATTATCATGTTTGAGCTGTGTTGCAAACTGGTACATTTTATTATTTATAATGGGGAATGTAGTGTTTATGTCACGTAACTCTTCATGACACCCTGAAGTACTTGGAGTAGTTGAAAAATGTAGGCATGCATATGTTCAGAAAAAATCTTGTTTATAATTGGAGAAAAAGGTGAGAGTTGGGATCGTAACAGAGAGGTGGCAAAGGAAGATTTCCAGTAAGTCTTTCAACATGGGGATAGTAGAGGGAAGGATGAGAAAGTCAACTCCTTGGTGCTGAAATTGTCTGCGTGAAGCGAGTTAACTGCTGCTCATTGCTCTGAGCTGTTAAATAAAAATGGCCGGTGGTTTCTTCATAAATCATAAGGACAACAGCGAGTCCTGTGACAGTTACCGTGTTTAAGTGTCCCTGCAGGTTCCTGAGCCTGGTTTTAATTCAGGCTTGTGAGCAGGAAATGGCTTTCTCTTATAAAAGTTGTATGTATCTTGCTCACCTTGGTCTCTGTTTTTCCAACTATTGTTTTCACCTCTTAAATCCCATTTCTTAATTCTACTTTAATTTTCTTGTGTTGCTCTGTCTTCTTGGATGTGCATGTTATTTAAAGTCAAAGAACAGTGAGGTAAGGAAATACGTGGAAGTGTTTGTACAGCGCAGTGATGTCTGATGCTTTTGTTGAAGCCTGAGAGGAAACCAGATAAACTACTGAAAATGTTAGACCAGCCTTAAAGGACAGTTTCAGTGTCTGAGTTTGGAAATAACACGCTAGGTTTTGGATGAATCTTTAGATTTACTGGAGTATGGCAATAGGTTAGATAATAACAAGTGCTACCTCCTTTAGTAGGTGTTATCTGGCAGAAGTGGAGATGATAGAAGGGGAACACAGTGCATCTCCCGAATGCAAACCATTATAAACCACCTGGAATACTTTCTCCTGGCAATTGGGACAGAACCAAACTGGTCTTCCTGTTAGCTGTGTAGTCATCTTGCTTTCAATGGACTGCTGGGAAGTTTAGGGGTAGTTTGACTTTTTTTTAACTGGGTGTTATAGACTGGGTAGTAGTAGAGAGCAAGAATTTTGGTTTGATGTGGTTCATATAGTTCAAGGTGCTAAAAAATTCTTGGTTGTCTCTCACAGACAAAGAAGTAGCTCCAGTCTGTCTCCACTTAGTCCTTCAGCATCGCTTTTGACTCCTGGTCAGTTCTCTTCTGTCGTGTTTCTGACTGCAGTCAGTGGTGGTTGTGGAGATGAGGGGTTTTGGTTGGTAAAGTCCTGTCTGAACAGCAACGTGTAGAGTCTTTGCTGCCTTTCTGATCAATAGTTATGAGGAACGAAAGAAATGGTAAAGGAGAAAAGTAATTGGAAGAGTCTAGAGTTTCCTAATATTCTACCTTCGATATTTCTTGAGGGTCTTGACAGTATATGTGTGTGAAATCTGTTTCAATTTGGTTCCAACTAGTCAATACTTATATATGGTTTTGTGATGTTTTTCATTGTGCTTGTGTTATCTTTAGTTCATAAATGTGTGTTTACTAGTTATAAATGTGGTCATGTAGAAGAGAGAGACATTATTGTTGATTATATGTGTGTATCATGCCTCCTGAAATATGGATGACATCACGGGTCTCTTTTGGATTGATCTCCATGCCATATGCTGTTATTTTTACCTTTTTTATTTTTCATTATGGGGAAATAGGTATGTACTTTAAAAGCAGTTTTAATTCATCAGACAATAAAATTTGTACCGTACAAGTCAGAAGTACAAACCATCTTCTGCTATTCCTGATGGTCCTGTTTATCATGAAAATTCCTGTTGGGCTTCTGTACTTTTAAATTATTTTTTAGCAGTACAAGATGATTGTTTTTTGGTGAGGAATCCCCAGGAAGTATGCTAAATCACAGATAATGTGTTTTCCCTGTGACTTAATGGGTTTTATATTTCGGAAACTACAGTCTTTTCTCAAGATCTAATTTGTGTAAGTTACCATGTTCATAACAGGATGGTGTTTACTGTGCCAGTAGTTTTCTTAATACTAAGTTAGAACTAAGTTAAAATATAAATATTGGTAAAGAAAAATCCTCAACTTTCCAAACTTCCTTTTTTATATGATGTATAATATGTTCTCTGTGATTATGGAAAGGAATAATCTGGATTTTACCTCTTTTTCCTAGTAATATATTTTTTTTTTAACATGACATGTAAGGAATACTGCAGTTAAACCCTTACTTGACTCTTCCAGGTCAAAATAAGTCAGGTTTTTCAATTTTCATAATTTAAGCCTTGTGTATCACTTCTCTGACAATAATTTCCCTTCCCTGGATGTCATTTGAGTTCAAAGAAGAGGCACAGGCATAGTTTTTCTGTATCAGAGGGGAAAAGATTGGTAATATTCTGTACTACGCAGGACACTTCATACTGTAACATTTTTCTGTCTGCACCCCCAGCTGAAACAACTTTAATCTGTATTTTCAGGATTTTGATCTTATGTTCCTCTTATTTTACATGAACAGGAAGGATTTTAAGAGATTCTTACTCATTTTTTATTCAGTAATTACCAACACTTGTACTTTCCCTTTTTCATTTGTCTGCTAGGGGTCAGTATTCATCTGTGAAAAAAGCGCAGTTAGTTTGGATCTGTTCAACTTCCAGAGAATGAAAAACAGAGGAGTTATCAAATATATTTTTTAACTAATTATTTGTATGGTTCATATTGAGAGATCTGATTCAGAATGACCTGCAGTGGTAAAACATCCAAATATTCCATGGGCATGAATACCAAGAGCTACATTTGGGGTGGAAGCAGACAGTTAAATGGTTGCCTCACTCATTGATGAAGTTCTCACTGTAATTTTCTTTAAGGCAGGAAAACTTGCTGTTGATAGAGGCTGGGCGATCAATGTCGGTAAGTACAAATATACTGCATTCAGTGATACTTGAAACAGGGTGTTTGAAATCATGTGTTATTTTCATTTAGCATGATGGATATTCTGTTTATAATAACAGAAAGTGACTGGATTGTGTTAAACTAAAATCAACTCTAAAAAATGGAAAAAGTACTGGATTTGTTTTGTATCGCCTCTAGACCTCTAGTGCAGTTTTATAATTAAATAAAATACTGTTTTAGAAAGGAAAAAAAAAGATAAGTGGATAAAGATATGATACCACATATAAGGAAAAGTGTTTGGATTGAAGTAGTGAAAAAAAAAATGTTTGGAGTAAACGTAAATATTTCAGATAATTTATCTATTATACCAGATCAAGGGACTGGTTGATATACTGGAGAGCAGGGCTGTACCAGTTAGTGTCTGTTTTTGGCTAGAGAGCAAGACTGCTCTGCAATTTTTCCTGAAAAAGACTTGTATGAACGAATTCTGAAGAATATGGTCAATATAAATCTGCTCTCCTGCTCATAGCAAATAACAATGCAAACCCAGTAAACTATTGAAGCAATATTTTGTGCCATGTAAGATTTAGCTTGTTGTTTTCATAGAACTCATAAATTCTGGGATTTTTCCATTATTTCTTACACACATCTTTTACAGAGTGAATATCTTGTATTAAAAATTAAATAGACATTAAAAACAAATCCCAAAGCCTGTCATATTTACTGATCTGTGAAGTGAGCCTGTTAAGTTAAGTCACTCCTTTTCCTCTTCTCTCTTGCTCTATAGAGAATGGGATCTATAGTCAAGCAAGTTTCAGAATCCTGAGATTCTGGAAGGAATGAATGTTCAGAAAAAGTAGAGACATTTTTATGTGGGATATTTTTAGTGGGTTTCTCAGTAAAAAGTTCTGATTTATTATATAAAAATATGTTTTGGGAGGGGGAGATATAAGTACTTTTTTCATATAAAGAGTCTTTGTTTGTATTTTAAAGAGGAGTTCTTAAAAGTTTCTTCTGATCTGAGTGTTTGCAAAAGACAGTGGTGTGTGTGCAAATAATGGTAACACCACAGTGCTGAGTTTGGTATCTTTTTTTGAACCAGTGTTCAGCATAGAAAAGAACTTCCCACATGTTTTTCCACCTGCCCCATAATGTTAATTATACAACTCCAACATGCCTGGGAATGTTGAATTTTCACAGA
>NW_010304236.1:0-4495 GCF_000700745.2 Antrostomus carolinensis | reverse complement strand
TTTTTCTTGAAGTGCTTTATTTCTGTCTTGCACTCAATGGTACGTTTCCCTGGCAGTTCAGTAGTGTATTTGTGGTGCAGTGCAGCTGGCCACATGTCCCTCCTAATTATGTAACAAAAAGGACCCCTCATAACTTCATGGTATCAATTCACAGCTGTGCAAGTTAAATTAATGCCAAAGGAAAATGAAATGCTTGCATAGTGTAAGTATTTTCATTGGATGTGTATAAACATACTTGCACCTTTTTAGTATACAGTGAATCACTGAGACTTATTATTTGTTTTCTATTTTACTTTCTATAAAGTTTTATACTTCACGTCCAGTTTTATTGACCAAGTGAGGAAGATGTGCAGCAGGAGGGCAAGGGCTTTCGCTCACGAAAACTTAATCATTTATTTTGCTGTGAAACCCAGCCCTGCTTTTATTTTACTCTAAAATTGTTGTTTTCCTCAATTTCCCTGGTTTCTTCCCCCCAAAAACTAGGTATTCCTCACCCTGTTCAACCCACAGTGGTTTCTCCCTGTGAGAAATGAGCAATCGGTCACTTTAAAGGTCTCTGGCCAGACTCTTCACTGAAGCACTTTTATTACATGCTTGCAAGAGCTGGTGTCCTAACTGGTAGGCAGACACCGTCAGAGCATCACACAAATTTTTATAGCCTATTCCCGGCCGCAAAATCCCTCCCTTATTTCCCTGTTGGTGAGGTACTTTAAGGTTTACAGCCTCTTCAAAGGATACACCTATGAAGTCCCACATAGTTTAAATTTCTAGCTGATGTATTTTAATTTTGCACCCCCTTTTTATTGTTTTTGCCCCCCTTTTTATAATAAGATGCTGGGCAGTCACTCAGCAGCACATCCTTATCTCCAGCCTCAGGGGTCTGTCTTAGTTCCTGCCAAGTCATCCTTACCTTGCAGGAGCTGAGCCCTCCTAGCTGCAAAGACAACAGTATCATTTCTCACATCAGCACTCCAGTGCACATCCCAGAGGACACTTTTTTTTTTCCCTTCTTTTATTTTTTTTTTCCTCAGCCCCCTGTGACAAGGAGCTGTTAGTAACCGGAGAACATTCTTTACACTTGCAATTACCCACAGTGGGTATGGTGTATCAGTCCCTTTGTCCTTCTCTGGCTGTTTCCCCAGAGGGGAAACAGAACCCTGGATCCAGACTCCACACTTTTTTTTAGGTGTTTGTACATCTCACTCACACACATTCAAACAATTTCCGACATAAAATTAAACAGTCACAGATATTCAAATGCCTTTGAAGCAATAACTGTCCAACTGAACCAATTCTTTCACCAGGCTTCTCTTTGCCTGTTTTAAAGAGACGAGAGGGACAAAACTGACAGTTTCCAAGGGATTTCACCAGACATGCATTGGCCCCTTTCAGACTTGAGGCCAGCGAGCAGGGGCACACCAACCTGATAGAGTTCCCAAACCCCAGATGTGTGCGTAATTAGATGCGAGCAGTCCCGCATATGGCTCAGCCTGCTTTCAAACAGGAAGGACTCTTGGGTTGCCACCAAATGAACCGATTCCCAAATACAAATACCAAACCACAATTAAATTCCAAAAGAATTCTTTCTGATTCCTGGTCATTGTCTGCTCCTGCAGTGAGCGGATTGAGGTGAGGAGTCCCTCCAGAGAAGTATTCGGGGGTACCCAAGGGAGTCCTCAAGGGATCCTGCAGCTGGGCAGAGAGGGTCCCACCTAGGGTGCCAAATCTGGTACCGAGAAAGCTGGTCAGAGAAACTCTCTGAGACTCGTGTTGGAGTTTTAGAAAGCAGGAATTCTTTATTGCAGTGCTGGACACACAGGGAGATCGCTCCCCCAAGGTATGTGTGTGTTTTTCTTCAGATCCTTGTACTATGGACGTGAAAATTAACATTGTGCCAGCTCTCCTTCTATATATATATTTTTTTTTTTTAGAGGAGGTTCCTCTGCATGCTGCACTACAGCCACATGCATGGGCACATCTGTCAGTCCTTTTTGGTAGCATTATATATTTAAACTGTAACTGCCAAACAGCTATAGCATATAATTTATAAAGTGTACTTAGGCAGTTAGATATTTGTTCAAAATGTTTAAAAAGAGAGGCTACCAAATGTTACAGGATTTTTCTCGATATTTTGGTGAAGTGCTCTAAAGTGCTTTATTTCTGTCTTGCTTTCAATGGCACGTTTCCCAGACAGTTCAGTAGGATGTTTCTGGGGCAGTGCAGCTGGCCAGATGTCCCTCCTAATTATGTAACAAAAAGAATCCCTCATAATTTAATGGTATAATTTCACAGCTGTGCAAGTTAAATAGTGCTGAAGGAAAATGAAACATTTTCGTAGCATAAATATTTTCATTGGACGTATATAGATGTACTCGTGCCTTTTTAGTAAAAGAATCCCTCATAATTTAATGGTATAATTTCACAGCTGTGCAAGTTAAATAGTGCTGAAGGAAAATGAAACATTTTCGTAGCATAAATATTTTCATTGGACGTATATAAACGTACTCGTGCCTTTTTAGTACACAGTGAATTACTGAGACTTATCCTTTGTTTTTTATTTTACTCTCTAGAGTTTTACACTTCATGTCCAATTTTATTTCCCAAGCGAGCAAGGTGTGCAGCCGCAGCAGCAGTGCAAGGGCTGTCGCTGTTGCGCTGGATCTGTCAGCGTAGATGCTGATGACGGTCCAGCCTTATCCTGCAGCCTCACGGGGGTCTCCCTGCAACTGTGCTGTAAGGAAGGGAGTAGATGCTTTCCAACACCAGCAAGAGTGTTTGCTTTCATGTTAAGAATGTGTTCAAAGCCTTGTTGATTAGTCTTAATATTGATTTTAGGTGTTCAAATCACTCAAGCTTTTAAAGGATGTGTGTTGCATTTTCAGCTGACCTGTTTACCTAGACTCCTCTTCTAGCTCAACTACTCTTCAATCCCTTCTTCTGTCTGAATTCCTCGACTTTCTTCTGCGTTCTTTTTTTAATATGCTGAAATATAGTTTGGGATTTTTGTTTTTTTTTCAGATATGGTGTTGTAAGCCTCTCCATAGTCGGCAGCAGGCCAGCGTGCAGAGCAGGGTCCGTACGCGTCACCGGCAGCGCAGTACGGCTGCGTAGCACACGCTACGTGTCTAGGAAGCCTCGTCTTGCCAGAGCCGTAAGACACCCGTGTGTCCTCTTAGGTAAAGTACAGCCAGGCAACTGGAGTTACAGAAGAGGAAGGGAGGGGAGAAGGAGAAAGAAGCGTCTGAACTGGCAAATTCTCCTGGCAGTACCAAGAGTGAGAGCTGCGCTGAGTCTTGGGGCATTGGTGCCCGTCTCATGTGTCCTGGTCCCTCCCTGCTTCTCCCCGGGCCTGCTCTTTCTCACGTGATTTTTTTTTTTCCATGGGTTTTTGTTTTTAGTTGTTGTTGTTGGTTTTGGGTTGGGGTTTTTTTTTTGTTCCCCCATGCTTCCTTTCTACATCTTATTCTGTGTGGATCCCTATGCCCATCATTTAATTTTTCCTTCTCTCTGCCATGTAGCCCATGGCTACCTTTTTCTTCATCTCTCTCTGTCCAGCTCCTAGTCGCTATTTTTGCGTTCCTCCCTCTCTGTTTGTCAAAATTTTGTCTCCTTACCTAGTAGCCCTTTGCTATTTTTCTTCTCCTGTCTAGATTTGTCTGGCTCCCTAGGGGTAACCCTACTTCCAGAGTGGAACCTTAATTCAACTCCTGAAGTCCCTAGGGGTAACCCTACTTCCAGGGTGGAACCCTAATTCCTACCCATTATACCTACCCATTGGGGGGTAACCCTACTTCCAGGCAGTACTAAAGTGTTGCCCTGGAACCAAAGTTCCGGCTCACTAGTTCCAGTCGGACCCATTTTGCTGATGGACTGGAACCAAAGTTCTGGCTCACTAGTTTTGGTGGGAGTAGAGGTATTTTTTGCGCTATTTCATATATATTTTTCCTTTTTTTAAAATTTGAATTAGGGTTCTGTCAGAAAAGTAGAGTTGCCCCTTGGGACTTTGGGAGTGGAATTGGGGTTCTGCCCTGGAACTACGGGTACCCCCTGGGACTTCCGGAGTGAAATTAGGATTTTGCCCGGGAAGTAGGTTTAGTCCTAGAGACTTTGGGAGTGGAATTAGGGTTCTGCCCCCAAAATGGAGTTACCCCTAGGGACTTCTGGTGTGGAGTTAGGGTTCTGCTCTGGAACTACGGGTACCCCCAGGGACTTCTGGTGTGGAATTAGGGTTCTGCTCCAGAAGTAGGGGTACCCATAGGGACTTCCAGAGTGGAAGTAGCGCTTCGCCCTGGAAGTAGGTTTAGTCCTAGGGACTTTGGGAGTAGAATTAGGTTTCTGCCCCAGACGTAGGATTACCCCTAGGGACTTCGGAAGTCAATTTGCAGTTCCCCCCTGGACATAGGGTTACTCCTAGGACTTCTGGTGTGGAATTAGGGTTCTGCCCCAGAAGTAGCTTTGCTGCTGTTGACTTCAGGAGTGGAATTAGGGTTGCCCC
>NW_010304235.1:117627-147265 GCF_000700745.2 Antrostomus carolinensis | reverse complement strand
GCTTCTTGTCCACCACTACCCCCAAGTCTTTCTCTCAGAACTGGTCTCTATCCATTCATTACCCAGGCTGTATTTATGTTTTGGATTGCCCCAAAATGCCTTCTGTTGCAAAACCAATTACCAAGCAGCAAATCTCTATTCAGGCCATGCATACATCTGATGAGTTTGAAAAAACTGTTCCTCAAAAATCCCAGAGATTGCCATCACCATGCAAAGGCAAGTTTATCACTCAACTTCAGCCTGGATTCTACCCAGATTCAAACTTATGGAGGCACCAACGCAGCCTGGGTCACCTGTAATCCTTATGGGATATGAGTAGGGCAGTCACAGGGGTCCATTTTTGCATTCCTTGAGAAGGAAAACCTGCAGAAAATTGCCAAAGTGCCTGGCTGGTGGGAAGATGTGTGGAAAATGATGAGCAACTGAGATCCACAACTCTATTCCATTTAAATATTCTGCATATAGCGGTCAGGTGATCGCTTGAACTCCTGAGGGCTGCAGGTTTGGAGGACCAATACAGAAATGAGGTTTTAGCCCTATTGTTAGTTATCTATATACATCAGTGACAGATGAAAATAATCAAATGCAAACTAAAACCGCAAATGAAACTGAGGGCTGTCTTCAAACATCTCAGATTATCACTTTTTTTTCCCCTTTACCTTCAAATAGATATTACATTGTTTCTTGGAACATGAAGAAATAATGAATGAATATGATCGTATGAAAGAAACACCATCATTTCCACCAGATTTGAAAGAACAAAAACATTGAACTTGCAAACCTCACTGCTGCTTATCTGGAAAAATGCCACAGTCCTTTCAGAATTTTAACTTTATCCTTCTTGCAACTGAGTCCCTTTTATCCCCCATGGTATCATAACAACATCATCACCCCATGGTGAGCTTCCACCTGTACAGGCGCTTGCATGGGGAAAAGGATGGCTTCAGTTACAAGGAAACCACAACGGGCAGCATCTGAGAAGGCTTTCACAGACCACTTTGACTCTCTGCTCTGTATCTGATAGATGTTCCTAAGACTGATTGTGTCATTGTGCCAGCACAAAAACATGGATCGAGTCCTATTCACATTGATCCAAAATCCATCCACCTGCAGAATCCAAGATCATCTCCACTACAAGATTCAGTTGCAAAACTGAGACTCAAGGACATAAAATGAACAGTCAAAACTGTGATGAAAGAGGAAAAAATTCCACTTTTTTCAGTTTATGGGGGTGTGTAGCTGTGTGAATATATACATATAGTCATAAAAAGAAAGGTGGAGTAAGTTTAAAAACGAGTCAGGACTTTTTCCTTCAGTATTACAAGTGATGTGGAAAATATCCCTTGCAGCTACTGTGGAATAAATTGCAGTATGATCAGAGATATGGATCAAATGAGCACAGAAAGGTGCTGAGGGTACAGGTAAACTCTGGCCCCTTTCTCCTCTGACTTTACCTCCATAAATTTGTTGCCTTCTTCTAAGTTATAATGGCATAATTGAAGAAAAAACTATTCTTGACAGAATGTGTATAAACATATTTGTTCAGAAAACTCATGCCAGTAAGTTTAAGCAGCAGCTTTTATGCCTACACTAAGAAAAACAAAAATAAAGGTCTACAGAACTTTCTAAATGTTGCATGGGAAAAGTAAAGAAGAATGATTATTCCTCTTTTCTGGGAGAACAGGAATTAATGAACACAGCAATCAATAATCAGAAGATTTAAAATAAATAAAATTAAGGATTTATTCAGTGAATCGTTGCACTGTGGAACACTGTGCTGCAGGATTTTCTAGATGTAAAATGTATAAAGTGGCCAAAGAAAAGACAATTAACCAAGAAAGAGATAAAGCCTCTGGCTTAGGAGGTCTCTAAACTGCAGATTACAAGAGCTGGGAGGGTACAGCTCTGGAAAAGGCACTGCTCTTCTCACGCACTTTCTGGAGGCACCTACAACCAGCAACTGATACCAAGCACAGCTCTGGGCAAAACAGACATTTTCCTTAAGCCAGCAGAATGACTTTTATATTTCTTCTTCAGTACAATTTGATTTTCATACTCCTTAAGGTACTACATTTTTCTTCTAGCAGAAATGATACCAACTGCCATTTGGCTTTACTGGGGTCCTTTTAGCAGTCAGGACAGGGAGGGTTTCTCTGCCCACAAGTGAGAAACAGCCTTGCTATACATACATTGATCCTTCGTATGTTTTTAGTACGTCATGGGTGATCTTAGTGACACAAGGAGTTTTTGTTGAGCACCTGCTCCTCCATAGTAATATACCATAAAAAAATGGGGCTATGGAATGAAGCTGTTTACAAAAATGAATTAAGAAAGACAATTCAGTTGGATATATAATGCAGGAGAAGAGCAGGAGCATGTCATTTTAGCTGTCTAGAGAACTAGACAATGTTTGTATGCCCGTGATTTCTTTCTGGTGGATTTAAATCTTAATATCAGCAGCACAGTAAAGTTTTTATTAAACCATACCCAGGCATTTCCCAAATCCAGTATATATTTTTAATTACAGTCACTTCTATTTAAGCCCTCCATTGTATTTAAACATCTTTGCCTCTTGGCTTACTACTGAGAAGCATGAAGGTCAGTGCTTAATGCAGACTTGCAGTAAATTACACTTCAACTGCACTTTCAATACACCTTTGTCAAAAATCTAGGAAAACTGCCCTTCCCACTAACGATGAATTTCATAAGCTGGTTTGGTCTCTGTCTCACTAACTCCTGTTCACTGCTAGCATTCAGAAAATGGCTCAATTAGTAGAGACTTTGAGAGATGTTGCTGCAGGAGATTTGTGAGGAGAGATGCCAGCAGATAAATGTGAGTCATTTTTCAGCTCAGGAGGCTTCAGCTCTGATTGCACAGACTGATTCTACTTAATTCATTTCTTTCTTTCCCTGTATGTAAGGGAGACAGCAGGTGAATAGTAAAATACAAAAACTGGAGCAAAAATGGGTGTTATTAAAGTGAATCAAAGTAACAAATGGATTGGCAAGTACACAGGTAGATTATCTATGATTCATGAGCCTGTATTATTTTTAAAATGCCATTAGCCTGGCAATAACTATATGGAGACGCTAGTAAATCCCCAAAGTTTCCTGCATTTTGTAACTTTCACTATAAGTCCCTGAATTCATGCTACTTTGTGGAGGTCTGAAAGCTGTACTCACTCTGCTCTGAGCAGGGGGTTGGAGCAGAGACCTCCCCAGCTCCTGCCCAGCCTGAATGACTCTATGATTTGTGTCTCCTGATTAAAAAAATATACAGTGTCTCTCCTAGGAGTGAAAAAATACGTAGTAAATGGAGATGGCTCACACAGTAAACACTGGATGTGGACACTAGAATTGTAGAGTTCCCAAAAACATCAGAGTCTGGAAAATATTGACCAAGAATGCATTTAACTGAAGGGATAAAAGTAATCAATTCACCATCATCAGGCGTGTGGGGAGGTAACTTGCTGAAGAATTAAGTTCAGACCTACTTTTCATCAAGTCAACATGGGGCCAGCAGTAACTACCAAGCAGTACCTGACCAGTCTGCTGTCTGGTATTTTGAATAAGGATAACAGGTTATCTGCTGGTGAAGACTAACATGTTTCAGGTGAGCAAGACAAAACCCATTTTAGAGGCAGACTGTGAAAATGCACGACTCATTTCTTAACAGTTCAAGGTGTGAACTGCCTTAGTTGAACCAGTGGAGAAGCTATGATTTCCTCCAGCAGAGACTGTCCTGCAGGAATTCCACAAGCAAGGGATGGATTTGCAGTCAGAAGTTATGGTCATGGCTAGGAAGAATTTAAAAGATGCAGATGACATGGCTTACAGAACAAAAATGACATAGTGTGGAGCCTGAACTTGGCCTTTACCTTTTCTCTTGCTCATTCTGTAAGGGTGAGCACTGGAAAATTAATATGACTGATCTTCTAACAGCATCTGGTTCAGTAGTGATACAAGAAACTCTGGAGATTTGTGCCATTTTAGATTTCTTTGGTATAGAGAGTACTGCCCCTTCTCAGATCCCTTATGGGGTCCAAGTGTGGCCAGTCTTTTTTCATAAATAATAAGTGATACAAGAAACTCTGGAGATTTGTGCCACTTTAGATTTCTTTGGTATAAAGAGTACTGTCCCTTCTCAGATCCCTTATGGGGTCCAAGTCTGGACAGTCTTTTTTCATAAATAATCAAAATTCTCCTCTTCAGATTCCTGATTATGCTGATTTATTAGCAAGCTGATTCCTTGTAAACTTTTCAGTGAAGGCTTCTAAACATCTTAGAGTCACAAAAAAAAAAAAAAAAAAAGAAAAAAGAAAAAAGAAAAAAAAAGCCCTTAATTCGTAGCATGATTTTTTAACAAGAAGAAGGATAAGAAAATATTGATGGCTCCTACATATTCAGGAGCTGGCAGGAATTCCTGTTGGAAATCAAGGGATAATCTTCCATTGACTTCAACAGGAAAAAAAGATTTCATCTTGAGATGGTAAAGAATCACATGGGGGAAAAACATATCTACTGGCAGGAAATTAAAGAATGATTGAAGCTGAAACTTCAGAAAAGGAATGGAATCAACAAATTTCCTAAGTTTACGAAAAACTGATGTTTTGTTTGTTTCTGACTGTCTAAACAATTCAGTTTAACATAACTGTATGAGACCTGGATGTCTTCTGGGTAGAAATTATGTTTTGTTTTAAAATGGAAAGATAGGCACATAATGTGGTTAATATGATGTAAGCTAGAGCCTGGATTTGCAGTAATTTAGCTCATCTGTGGTAACTGCCTGTGGGGAGACTTTTACATGGTTATAAATGTGTGGTAATTTGAGGTTGCCTATCCCTCTTCTGAATTCCCCCTCTTGGAAGTAAATGATCTTACATTTACTTATGGGTAAAAAGGTGCACAGTTATTACTAAGTAGCCTAACGCTTGTGGCAACTTGTTTGCACGTCCTTAAGATCAGCTAATTACAGCAGGAAAAAAAAGAAGTGATTAGAGCCATAACAAAGCACTTTGAAATTATCAAAAGAAAATGATTTTATTTATTGAAATTTGATCTTTTGTAGGTTTTCTATTCATGTAAATATCCAAGATTTTTTGCCATTCTTCCTAGTTCACTAGGCACTTTTCACAGACACTATTCAAAATTTCAATATTTTTAATCTAGACAACTGTCACTCCAGAGAAAATATTCCCTTTTACTTCTGCTCTGCCTCTGACTTACAGCAGACCAAAGTGAGAGGGGTTTTTGTTTTTTAGCCTGTAAAAACTCTTAGAATATTAATTGTGAACCCAAATACTAACTTTGTCTTCCATTTGCCTTCCTCATTTGAGACTATTTACCCCTCTCCAGAACAGATGGATGAATTCTAGATCATAATGAAGTGTATCATGCTCAATTTGTGAAGTATAAATGTCATCATTGATGAAGAATTAGGTTTAATTGTATGTTGACCAGCCTTCATCAAAAGAAGCGTTTAGGATTTCAGGCAGGAAAATGCACCAGCACCAAAGCACAACTTCCCTCTGGAAACTAGTAGGAGCTGTGTTCAAAGCAAGCAAAATTGGTTTTCTATGCAGCAGGTAGTGAACTTCAGATCTCCTCACCATGGATGGCATCAAGATTTTATGTGGATGCAAGGGGAGACTTGAAAATGTCAGTGCTGCCTTGCAAGCCTGGGGCTGTAATGTCTGGAACCCTCTTCCTCTGCCTTCCAGTGGATCTAACCCTAAGAACCAGGAGAGTAATGAAAAACAGAAAAATGTTTGAGAACTCATATTAAATGAAAATTTCTGGATTTTGTTCTTACAACAAAACACTATATGAAATTTCACACATTTTCACAATTGTTACCAAATGTTACACCATTTATTTTCACAACAGTTGTCTAGAAATTCTTTAACATGGTTCTCTACTCTCCCCCCAGTAACAAAAATTGTTGACTAACTTTACCGGAAATATCCTTTAATTAAAAGTGGCCACAGAGTTAGCCTTTCATACAAACATTAAATTAGAAGTGTCCACAGGGTTGCATACAAATCAGAACTCACGCTTGCCAGCCAAACCACACACTGTAGATGTGGCTTTGTAGGGAGAAACCAAGAATTTTCATTCCAAAACCACAGGTACCTACTACTATCTTGTTTAGCTCTAGCAGTAATAAAGCTGACAGTTTGCATGGGAACCAACAACTCTATGTCCACACCATGGAAGACATCTAGTATCCTGTTCATCGGTTGACCTTAGTGAACAGCCAAAGATGCCACAACAAGTCAAGTTGTCTCTTGAGGAATTTAATACTGCCACTATTTTATGTAAGTCATGGGGCTGTTCTGTCTTCTTCTCCAGAAACTTTTCACATACATGTTCTCCAGTTTTCTATGGTCTTCCACTTGCACAGATTTATAGAGAAGGGGAGAGAAAGTTAAAGATGAGGTATTTCCTCCTGACTTCATGTGCTTCTTAAATTTTTTTAAATTTTTTTTTGTTACAAAAACTGAAAAGCAATAGGTGAGGCTGGAAAACAGGCAAAAATATATCTGGCCCAACTCTGCTGTGAATAGTTCATTTCATCTGAGCAAACTACTTTCAGAAGTGTGAGGGAAGTGTCTCCAAGTTTGGGGAAGAAGTGCTCCACTTCCTGCACACCGACCAAGTTTATCGGATCAGCCATGTTTTGGGAACCCACCTTGAGGTTCTTGGCCTCATAAGGATCCTGAACACACACGGTATCGGATTCTCTCCCAGTGTTTCCAAAACACTAGGATAGTCCTGATTCCTTATTCCTTTTCAAGTTGCTTCTAAAGTGGAGTAAAGCTTGGTTTGAATGCCTTGCTCCCACTAACCAAAGCATGCAAAGAAAATATCCCCCCTGCTTTACATACACGGTCTTAAGGATGAGCAGTGATGTCTCCTGAACATCAGAGCTCACAGACAGCAGAAACAAAACCAGCATATCTTGTGGGGAAATAAACATTTCATAATTGCTAATGTTTCCTTTTGGATAAGTAAAAAGCCTGAACACATTAAATAAAAAAAAAAAAAAAGATTTAATTTCTAGTTTAAATACAGCTGCAGTAATTCTTATACACCACACAGCTGTTCAGAGGCCTGGCAGCTGTCCATATCTTATGTGTCCTATCATGCGTTTTCCAGTATTGTCTTCTTGACACATAAAGACCCTCTTTAACTGTTGGGAAAAGATTGTAGTCCTTGTCAGGTAGATTCTGCTGCATGGTTAAACGCATCTATGTCTCATCACTGCTGGCTCTTGCACCTGTCAAGCCTCTTTACTTCTCTCCCCGTGACTGTGCTCTTGTTACAATGGACAATCATTTGGTTTTGCCATTTCTTTCTTTTACATAATCCTACATACTGATGGCAGACCCCAAATTGTACACTTGTTTGTTAGACACAAACCAAAATCACAGCTAACACATATTTATATTGTGCAAATAACTGAGATGACAAATGTTTTGACCAAAACACCAACAGATGTGTCAGTTCCACTGCCAGTGCAGAGTGGGAAGGACGGTCGACAAGTTTCCCTGCCAGCACGTGATGTCATTCTGAATTCATTTCTTAGAGAATAGAATTTAGCTTTTAGAGATAAAATGAGAATGAAGAACATCTTACCCAGTATCATGAACATTTTTGCAAATAAACTTTTCAATGTTTCCTGCCAACTTTTATTCCAATCAAAAATAGATGTGGTTGCAATGCTGTTACTTAGACTGAGCAGAGAACATGTATTATAAAGTTTAGCTAAAAATATCGTGCAGCTTTGGGAAAGGTTTCCTCCACTCTGGCTTCTGACAGCTTCCAAAATACCAGTTACAAAAGCCTCACAAGATGTTTGTGCAATAGGGGCAACATTTTCCTTTTATGACTAGGGAAACAGGTTGAGGGCTGGAGACACAACATTCTCCATAGCACATGGCACGCTCATACCTAGTGGTATACCCTCAATACCTTTGAAGGATCACTTTAGAGAAAGACAAAAGCAAAGGTAAGGTGCAACATGGCTCTGGGTAACTGGTCTGTGCCTCCTTGGCCAGGATTTGGTAGCTCTGATTCTGTGCCCTGCAAAGTTATACAGCTCCTGGGTTGGTCCCGGCTTGTGTCCAGCCAGGTCAGAGTACAAGCAGAGGAGTGTGGTGCTTGCACCTCTCTTTGTAGGTGCTGCTTATCTCCTGTTATTATGAAATATAAAAATGACCTTAAAAGCACATTAAGGTTAAGCAATAGAGAAGCAAAGCTTTGCCTCCCTCATGCATGGCACTGAATCTATTTTTCCATTATGCTGTTGATTTTTTTTTCTTTTTTTAAAACCATAGATTAACTTCTATATCACTTGTTAGCCCCACCTTGCCTCCTCCCATATTTGTATATTTGAATTAATTTCATTGTCCTCATGTACTAGCATATCAAAGCAAGATGTTTTTATGTGATAAGTTCTCTTCTCTCTATGCAACTTGAGTAAATAATTTTCCCAGAAATGTTTTACTCACTGCCACGTTATATACGTCACCAGTAGTTTTTAGCTGAAGTAGAGTTTTACAAGTTAACTATTGTACAAAGGACATTCCCTGGCTCTATTTGCCCTTAATCTGGGAAACAGTATGAACAACCACAAGTTACTATTCCTGTGTACCTAAAGATACAGAAAAAATATTAGTTCACAGACAGTGTGTTATCGTATTTTATAATACATATACCCTTTTTGGCTACTCACTACTGGGCACAGGTAAGTTCATTTTTAACCTTAATTCTGAGTCCACTACCTTTTGGCATATGAAACCAAGTAGCACTGGAGTCTGTTTACAGAGTTACTTGTTTCCTGGATTATTTTGTTTTAATAAATGAAAAGAGGAGGCCCTCTGCAGCTGAGCAGGTGAGCAGCTAATCGCATGCACTAGCTCTTCACCCTTTCTCAGATACATATATTGCATATTGAAAAACAAAAATATATTTTAGACAGACTCTGTACTTTGATTTTCAAATGTTAACAAGATGGCAAATGGGAAGAATTTCTTTCCAGAAGAAAGCTGCACACCTCTCTTAGCCAAAAGCTATTTTCAGATGCTCTAACTTGAGACTTCTCAGCCCTGCTTTTCCTCAGGTTTCCTTAGGAAAGAGTTTTTATAGAACAAGAGTTATGGAAGCTTCTACAAGAGCAGTGGACATGGGATTAACCTGTGGCATCTTTCAACCACAGCTTTTTGTTTTCTTCTTTCTTTCTTTCTTCAAAATTGGGCAGCCTTTTTGGTCAAGCTTTCAAGCAAGTCCATGCCAAAGATTATAGAAATATTCTCTGAGACTGTCACTGTCCCAAAATGTATTGCAGCAACAATTTTAGAGTCTCACCTGAAGGTCACTCCCTCAGAGTTTCCCTCTTGAATTTTGCCTGAGAGATACCAGCAAACCCTTTCTTTATATTTGTTCCTTCATAGACCCCTGCAACCACCTCTTCTCTTCCTTGGTGCTTACACCCTCCACTTTCTCATAGGCACTCAGCATGTCTCCCTTTAGCTATACATATTCAGTTCTTTTAATCTTTCATCATAAATCAATCATTCCAGTGCTTAATCATTTGTGTTCTTTTCCTGAAACACTCTCCTGCTCCTCTCTCCCTCTTGTGAGTGTTATGTGCCCAGAACCAAACTCATTTTTCTAATTACATGACCAGACAAAGCGACAGCCAAAGCAGGACAGTCATCTTGGGAGTGCATCATGGGAATCAACTAAACTAATAAGAATTGAGAAAGACAATGTATCATGGTTGGTGGATCATCATTTTCTTTGGTAGCTGTCAATCAGCTCATTATTTTGGTGTCACTTCTTAAAAAAGAGGCATTTGAGAAAGTAGCCTGGATGCAGACAAGGGTGACAAATATTAATGTTTTATTTCAGACGTGAACTGACCCATGGGTCCCAAAACCTCACAGATAGTGTGGGAATTCAGATTAAAATGTGGGCTCCATGGCTCACACCATTCACTTTTACTTGAGGGATTCAGCCTTGTAGCTTTCCTGAAGCCAAGCTGTTTCCTGTGAAGTTTCACAACTCAAGCATGTTCCCAACTCCACTAAAACTACCTGACTGGTCAGGATGAAAGTCATCCATAGGCATGTAAGCCAAAAAGTTTTCCCTTTGAATCACAAATTAATCACTAGAAAAGGAAACATAGTAAAAGAAAAGTGAGGAGAGAGCAGGAGAATGAGTCTAAGGGTAAATAAGACACTGGAAAAGCTGCAATTTTTTATCTTTTATATTGACTTGATAGGGACAGGGAAGGAAATGAAGGACCCAGTTCTGCTGCTAGGCTTCTGTATTCCTGGTCCTGAAGAAGCAAAACTTCTTTTCCTACTGTTACTTAGGAAGACTAAAAGAGCAGCTCATGAGTCTCATGGAGCTGTACAAACCTGGCCTCTGAAGATGCACAGAAGTGACTGTAAGTCCAGCAGCTCTCCTGTAGAGATCGGGTAGACTCTGGGGACAAAACAGTGCTCCTTAGTGCACTGCTGTTGCTAGAGGGGATGCTATCACAGGTAAGGAAATAATGCAAAAAGAGACTGCACAAACACAGATGAACGTGAAAAGGAGACCATGTAGACACAGGTGAATATGAGTGCAGATGAAGTCTGACAGGGGAGCTACTCCTAGTGGCTTCTGTAAGCAAAACAATTTTATCACCTTCAAAGGAAAAACAGGAGCCAGGATGCTCTGTTGATAATTTGGGGGATTTTTGAAATCATAACTCTTTCATTATAAAATGCCTTAAGCCTTCAGCCACAGCAATCAAGCCCTGCAATATCCGGTGTCATGTAAAGAAGTACCTTCTGTATTGTAACAAACATCATCAAAGGGCTTAAGTCTAAATCACGTTAGTCATAAGAATGTACTGGTGATATTTCTGATGAGTATATTTCCTTATCAAAAACTGTATGATTCTTGCTTTCTTAGTGATCTCCAATGGTCAAGCTAAAAAAAGCATTCCTAAATAGGGAAGTACTTAAATGTGTGCTTATATCTTCAGCCCACTTTACATTCTTGGAACCAGGTGAATCTTATCCACATGCTGCAGTGGGACTGGTTCTGAGATTCTCCTTGCAGTATGGGCAACAGTCTACAAATATTTGGCAAAATCAACTTTTTGGCAGATCCTTTTTGCAAATACGACTACATGCTAAACATTTCTAGAAGTACAGCTGGTCAACATTTTTTATGACCAAGTACCATGGGCAGAAGAACTCCACAACACATGATGCCTTACTCTTACATTATAAGCAGAGTGTGACCTTCAGTTAATTGTGCTCTCATTTACTTGGATGCACAGTGATGAGATCCAGCCTGTTACTGTCTGATAGTGACTGGAAGTCAGGGACAAAGTCTTAATTTGTCTTGGCCATATGAATCTGTACAAATATGACCCTCTGCAGGTACACAATAGAGCCTGAGCATTTCAGGCATCGCTCTTAAATCAGACTTTTCAGGCAGAAGAAATTTTGCACCAGAGTCAAAGTTCTGCACTGTTGCAAGGGACTTTTTCATTATAAATACTGAGCCATAAAATAAAAGACAGAAATCACTGAATGCTTCTGCATAGGATAATATTTTAATGCAATGCTAAGAAGCCAGTCTGCAAGGACTGCAAATCCTGAAATTTTCTCTTGTTCATTTCAATCATTGAAAGACCTTCCATGTGCACACTTGGTCTGCAGTCAGATCCTTCAAGCTTTGACATAACACCATCCCATTGTGATCTGTTAAACTGATACTTCTTCACAAACTGTATTTCAGAGATGCTGCACTCCAGCAGATCCCTCATCCCCAACCTGGCAAGATGTAGCCACTGCTAGTGACTGAGACTGAAGTAGAAAGGTGAGAAAGGTCTAACAGTATAAACCAAAGCATAAACCCACACCATCTTGTTTGTCTCCTGTAAATACCTAGGTATTATTTGAAACTAGCTTCTTGAGAGAAGAAAAGCTGAATAAAGAAACAATCTCTGCCAATGTCTATCACTTGACAGATGGCACAGTAAGGAGTAGAACACCTACCTGTAACTTACACAGAGCTATCTCAGGTCTGTGAGAGATCCTTGGATGGATATTTTTCTGTTGGTTGCACTGAGATTTAGAAAGTACATTTGAATTTTCAAGTCACTAGTATGCTCTGAGAATAACCTCTACAAAGATTACATATTTTGTAAAAGATCTGGCAAACTTTCAGGCAGTTTTCGATATCTCTTGTATATGCAAAAGGAACTTTGATTTCATGATTAGGATAGATTTATAGCACCAGTAGCACCTATTTAAATATTATGATAATGTGTGAAAAAAATGTTTTAAATTGCATTGAACTGAAATGACATCTGTTAAATGCTGTTAAGTTCAGAGGTGATTTCTCCCTTTGAGTATTTGTGAGTATTCAGGGTGTTTTAAGGCATAACATACATTTCAAGAATGAGAAACAAATATATCTGATCTTTTAATAAGCCCCATAAGTATCATACCATTTGTAGAGTAATTTCCTTCACAGAAAGAAATTATATTACTTCACCTTCTCTTTCAAAACCTGTCTGAACTTTTTGTCTGCATAACTACCCATTGTGTTCTTCCACAGGTGAGGACTGAAGCCTTGACTAAAGACAGGATTTTGGCACTGCAATGTTCAACAATGCAATATATAGCCATGATACTGTCATCAACCTGGCAAAAGAAATGAGATCAGGCTCTAAGAAGTCATTGTCAAATGAAGCTATTTTTGAAATAAAATATTCAATCAGCCCAAGATTAGACTTTAAGCTAAGTGCCTGGTTCTTAGGTGTTATGGTATGTTTCCACTCTCAATAATCACTGATTTTGGATGTAAAACTGTAAAGCTGAAGAGAAAATACTGACTCATCTTCACTGAGGGGAATAAAAATCACCTCCTTTGATATAAACAAGAATATTCATAAGAGAGATGTAAAAAGACAAAGGGAACTTTGTCCTGGCATAGTCAGTGAGTTTGAATTTTTTAAACTGTGCCCCCAAAATACGTTGGTGTGCTCAGGTGTGTTGTGTGTATGGACATGCATTGTTGTTTTCTGTAAGCAACTGTATTTTAAGTGAATAAATAAAACACACATCCCTGTAAAGTTCAACTAAGATGTGACATAGGTTTCTTATGTCGGTCTTCTCTCAGACACTCAGATGTCATTTTCTAAGCCCTTTGTTTTATTGTCAAACTATGTGAAAGAATTAGGAAAACCCCATCTATTTTGAAGATACTGTGCAATTAATATGTTAATTGAGAATTCATGGTGGAGTTAATTCCCAGCAAAGCTGATGAAAACCAGGTTCAGTCTGATGCCCAGATGGAGGAAAACTTCTTAGTCAATTGTAAAGATAAATGTTCTATGCAAAGCAGGCTCAGTATCATGTTTGTGTATTCAAAAATGCACTCTCTTGCTGCAAGGAGAATCTTTTTTAAGGGTTATTAAAATTTTGTATCAAAGCTGTTTTGAAATCAAAAGTAGATTTTCAACTAAATTTTTTATGCTTTATTTTTTTTTTTTTAGTAAGCATCAGGAATGGAAGTTGTCTACCCAAACATAGATGCTTACCCTGTAGGCACATATCTCTGAGCGAATCAGCTACACTGTTAGAAACGTTCTTGCAGAGTGTGGTCCGTCTCAGCTTTAACTCAGCCGATAACTCTGAAAAGATTTACAGCTGTGAGGGCTATGTGGTGTTTGGATATGTGGTGTACATCTCCACCAGTACAGGGATCTGCATGACACTTTCCACCAAAGTGGAAAGTTTCAAGTTTTGACTTTTCCATTAGAAAATGAACTTCTCAAAGTCTGAGTTTTATGGCCAAAAGCACAGAAAAACTGAAGTAGAACAGACTAAAGACTGAATAATTAGACTTTCACCATAAATAAAAGCCTTTTTATCTTTAGGGAATATTCATTTAAAATAAAACAGAAATACATATTCGTAACATTTCTCAACTTAGATGTAGCCATGTATCACAGTTTTCACTACTACATCCCTAGACGTAAACCAAAAAAACCCTCTTCTTTTTAATTCCTGCTTTTTTTTCTTTTTTTCTTTTTTTTTTTTAAACATATTCAGCCTATTAACACTGGCAGGAAAGCAAAGTTAATAAGCCAATTTGTTTCCTTTTCAAGCAGACATCCTTGTGTTTTATCTCAAGTTGCTTTTCAAGCTGCAGAAGAAGCACCTGTAAACATGTGTGTTGCAGAACTACCTCATTATCCTCATTCAAACTTTTTGCAAGCAATATTAGTCAGGCACTGTTTTTAAGTTGAGTCTGTAGTGTACGTTGCTTCTGGTGATGAATCCTTGGTTCTGAATGCATTGTTTATAGTCTGTATCTGCTGTCCATTTCATGAAGACTGCAAGTCAGATGGTGGTCAGATGGTCAGATGGTAGGACTACAACAGACAACATGAAAAGGAACATTTTGTCTTCTAGCAGATGCATTTCTGAGCTTAATATACCTTTTCCCAGTACCTGATCCACTCATCTACAGTAACTATTCTTTGGTAGTTCCTGTCCAGCCTGGTGGTCTTTTGTATGTGAACTAGGTAATGGATTTGAAGCCTTAATTGGATGACCGGCAGACACACAGACTGATCACAAAATATTTCTTTCCAAAGCGCCTGATTCTTTCACATTTCACAATTGAAAGCACTGAGCTCCATTTTTGGGGTGTCAGAAGGAACAGTGCCCAGACCACGGGAACTATCAGGTAGCTAGCAGGTTTTTTGTTCCTCTTGATTTCATTTAATTTCAGTGGGAAAAGTGGTCTTCAATTCTTGTTAACCTTGTTTTGCTCCACAAATCTATTTGGTATTTTACCTTTATTTCCACAGTGACTGAAAAAAATACTGTAGATTTAAGTTGTCTGGGTCATTCAAATATGCTCATTTTAAGGCAACATATGGAAATGAAGAGCTTCCAGGATGCCCCAGTGAGAACCCTAAGATACCCTGATTTCAGGGCCTGTGATGTATCACTCCAACCCTTAAAAACTTTATTTTCCACTGCATGCTGAGCAAGGCTTAAAGCAAATCAATACTTCTACTTAACCTTTTATGATTCCACTTGTCATCATGTTCAGCCAGCTCTTTTCTCTTTTAGTAACGACAAAAGAAAACAACAGTCAAATATGTCTCAAAAAAAAAAAAGCAGGATTTAAAAATACTGGCTCACCGCTTCTGTCCTTGAGCATACTATTATTGCAGGTGGCAAGATGAATTTAGGCAGAGACTAAGTTGTTTTACAATATCAGTTGAAGAACAGAGTATACTAAAAAAATATTGAAATCCCAATAACTTCTGTGGGCCTGTCACATTGTTTAGAAGACACAAGGGAGACAACAGTGAATTTTGTGGATAGCCATTGCTTAAGTTCATGGTTATTCATAAGAAACTATGCTGATAGTTCATTGAGGTCTCTGAGCTCTCACTATGGATGACCAGTGACATGAATATACATCCCTGACTGATAAAGCAGTGACAACGAAGGCACTGCAGGTTTTATGAGCAAGGATGTCATAGTAAAAACTCTACAACAGGTTCCTTGTCCTGTTCCGTGGTGGCTCTCTCTTCACCTAAAAAAGGCAGAGTTATTCTGGATGGGTCAGATCCAGTCCTACAGACTTTGAATCAGCTGAAAAATTATTCACTTTTACAAGATGACAATTTGACAGCTCTCCTGCTCTCTTTCCTCTTTACTGGAACAAGACAGGCTATAAATGTGGGACTTGGTACAGCTCAGGGCCAAGGTATGGGTCCGTCTTGGCTCTCTGTATATAAATACAGGTGAGTCACTGGATGTGCCCGTACACACCTTGAAAGAAAAATACCTGAAGTGATCACTGACTGCCAGGAACCTGTGCCAGATTGTTTGCAGTGTCCTTTGCTCCTCTTTGGCTCATCTTCATTCGTGGCTGCTGAGCCAAGTCAGAGTCTGCCCTTTGGCTCATTTCATTGGCTGGCTCACTGCTACAATATACACATTTTTTAATGAAAGGTTGTTTACAGCCATGTACATATATACACACAAACACAAATGTCCAACAGATTTTAGCATGGCTTGTCACAAGTTTAATGGTTTTTCTTCCAAAAGATATGTAGTGACTTATTTATGCTCATGACAGTATGCACAGAAGTTTCTGTGCTTATGAGGATTTTCCTTCAACATTTGCTTGCTTGCTGCATGGAAGTCTTCCTGGTATTATTGTAATTTGCTTAGATGAAAGAAGAGTCAAGCAAAGAATTTCTGTAGGTCAGTGAAGTAAATGCTCCCTTTTAGAATGAATTTTTTCCCTGTGCATAATTGTGATCAAATGGTCCAGTTCTGATCTTACCTGATGACATGGAAGCATTTAGTAAATCCTATGAATTCAGTGGACTGAATGATTGACTATGCCAATCACCATTGGCATAGCTGAGAACAGAATTTGGTTTGCAACCCAAAAGAAGCCTACACTGCCCTTTTTCTCTTTGCTGATGGTGTGCATGGTGCAAAGTACGTTTTTGCTGTAGTGGGACGAAAGATGTTTTCAAAGATACTCTTGCAAAAATAAAGTTAGTGTGTTGTACAGCCAGGGTTTAACTGGGGAACGCTCTGCTTTTCAAAAAAGTTTCCTCCTCCTCTGTGCAAGAGCTTTGCCAAAGGGTGTACATGTTACTGTTACAGCCAAAATTACTGTTATAGCCAAGGGATGTACACGTTTGTGTAAATGCATTGCCAAAGGGTGTGCAAGCTACAGTTCAAAGTTACAGTTGAAGGGGCATTCCTAGCTTTAACGTATGTGATCTGCTTATCCAGACAATTAAACGCGGTTTATTTTCAGATGGTTGAGGGGATTGCTCATGTGATGCAGAGCCTATTGCTATGGAAGCCCTTAAAAACAAGTTCCCTTTTAACTTTTTACTGTTATGCAAGGTATTACTGGTACTCATGGTATTCCCCATTCTTTGTACAATACATGCTTTTACAAAGAATAGCTTACCTCCAATTAAAGATGGCATAAGTGCTGCATTTTTTTTCTTTAAGGGTGCCAAATATACTATAAGTGTGCCCCGGGCCATGCATGTCTGTTTAGCGGGCTACTGTGCACAGCCACAGTCACATTTTGTGGGATTTAGAACTAATGGCAATCGTTCAGGAAAGAGAACTGGTTGGCATGCTGAATTCTTCATCATAAAATATATTCTCAGAAGACAGGAGGGGCAAAAACACAGAAAACAAAACACCAGAAAGGATAGAGAATGGCTCAAGAATGTAACACAAGAAAACAAATGGGGTTGAAAGTGTACAACTAACTCTCCATGACATCTGGCAAGCTTCATTGGAAATCTGATGGCTCTGGTGTGCCAGGTAAATGCTCTCACTCATGCTATAATTTCTTGGAGTAATCCATTGCTGTTGTATCAGAACACTTCACCAGTGTCAATGGGTTCATCAGTTGTTGTGGGTGATCCTAAACAGATAGATGCCTGCACGCTAGAACTCTGGCCATGGTTCATCTGGTCTATTTTTCTTTGGGAAGTGGAGTTGCACCAAAACTTCCAGTGTCACTGGTTGCTAGCTCCCCTTTGACCATATAGAGAGACCAGGGTGGTTTC
Organism: Antrostomus carolinensis; assembly: GCF_000700745.2. Classification (NCBI taxonomy): domain Eukaryota; kingdom Metazoa; phylum Chordata; class Aves; order Caprimulgiformes; family Caprimulgidae; genus Antrostomus; species Antrostomus carolinensis. The sequence continues at coordinate 129,609 of NW_010304235.1, read as the reverse complement.
TTCATCAGGAAGAAACCTTACATGCACTTTTGCCTTTAGGCATTTACAGCACTAACATTTGCCTTTAGACATCTACAGCAAGATATCAGGCAGTGATAGGTATTCAATATATCTGAACCAAAGAAAGATGTCTAATCTTTCTGAAATAGATATGAAAAAGTTTCCCTCTTGAGGTGCTTGTTAGTCTACATAGACTAGTCAGAGAATTTGCCACGATTAAATCAGACTAGATGAGGTCTAACTTCTACACATTTAAAGATAGATGAGATAAATCTTTTTGTCTCACAACAGATCCATGACAGAAACAATGTAGTTGAAAGACAAACAAGATCAGTAGGAGCAAGGAACAATTCTATTTGACATGTGTATGTTCAGAAATTAATTTAGAGGGAAAGCAGGTAAAGAATAACATGATGTTAGTAAACTGGAAGAGATTAAATAAATGCAGCATATTTACCCTATCCCATTGAGGAGTAAAGAAGCATCAAATAGGATGGAACAAGCTTGAATACAGAAAAGGGGACTCCTTTCCTCCTTACTGCACAGTCACCCTATAGCCATGACACAGTAAAGACCCCAATAGTTTCAAAGGTCTTGGAAACAGATGTCAGGTATATTAAGACAAGGAGGACATCAGCAGTTACTCTGGGTAGTGAAAAAATGCAAATATTTTCTCACAACAGGGGTAAAGGGATACACTGTTCTTTTATGATACATACAGATTAGTGCAAATTCAACTGCTGACCTTGTCATTAGTCATTATATGAGAAAGAAAAAAAAAGTGCACATTTGCCGCAAGCCTATGTTTGATTTCTGGATCTGTAGCCATATTTACCTAATGCTTGTAAACAAGCCAAAACTTGTGTGCTTAAAATTGATATTTTTCTTTACAAATTTGTTTAGAATTTGCTCCTTATGTTGCATGTAAAAAGTAACATCACTTTTATTTGTTGAAATGAAATCACATCTAACTTTCTCTTTTATGTCTTCTACTTTTACAAGATGTTTCTTCTGGCAATATCAGTCAACTTTCTTTACCTCACTCTTTGTTCCTACATTGCCAATATTTCTGTGCTGCTGACTTCTGCACATATCCCCAGGAGTTTTTCTGATGATACTGTGAACAGGAGACCCTGGATGTTTACCAGCTCCTCACTTATTTATTATACCTGGCTCACTTCCTACAACACAGTGAAAACAGTGTCTGTTCTTGTTGATTGCTAAACAAACCTTGTAAGGCAACAGTCCTCCAGTGTGTCTAGAAGCACTGCTTCTTCCATTGGGACCCCATCACTGTCATCAAGGGCAACACCTGGAAAGTTGTGGTTGTCTGAGCTTTTGTACAAACCTTGCCACCTGCATATTTATCCATATTTTTAAAAAATATGCAAAGAGCTATCTATTCTGTTTTCTTTCTGTTGTCTTTAGTATTTACTGGGTTATACCTCAAAACCTGTGACTGGCATTGCCAAATGATACATATAATTTATTGAAACATTGCCTCCTAAATTTAATCCACATCTTACCTCCTTGACAAACCTGACAAACTCATCAGGGTGTGGAAAGCTCCAAGGCTAGAATGAAGGTTTCCACTCCTCAAAGAATTTCTCATTCTGCTGCAAGCAAATACACTTGCTGCTTTCCCGTGTGTAGCATGTCTGAAATTTTCAGCACTACTTCAGGGACTTTAAAACACCATCCTAGACATTTCCAGAGGACTTCCAGGAGTGCTTCATACAGATATGAGTCTCTTGCCTCATCTCTGACTGGCCTGCCATTTACGTACTTATCAAACATTAAAACTTGAATTATCCCAAATGCATCGTGTCGGACCTCCATGATGATATTGCCTTTTGTATTGGTCATAGTGAATTTAAATTAACAAGAATTTTCATCTTATTTTACATAAAACAGGAAATTTGTGGTTTCCCATCTTTTTTCTTCTAATCTGCCTTAATTTAATCACAGTGATGTTTCTACCAGAACTCCAACTGTGTAGCTACTATTTTAAAACTGAATAGTGTCTGGTAAAGGACGGTCAGTGTTTCAGTTCTGAAGGGCTTTTTAAGCAACTGAAAAACCTGGCTGTCAACTTGCAACACAGCATTTTATATATGCCTCCTTCACACCACAGGTCTCTGGAGTTTGTCAGTGTAAATGTGAAACTGTCCAAACACTGGAAGTCTTTTGGTGGAAAACATTGCTGGCAAAGCAGAATAAAGTAAAGAAAAGAGGCAGCAGAGATATGAAAAAATGAAATCAGCTTCTGAGATGGTATTTCTGAATGGCATTTTTTCAAATATGCTAAGTGCCATTTCTCCCTGAACAGACTTGACTTCTCTCATTGCCTGAGTGCATGATGTGATCAAAGAGGTGACCACAGTCTCAGTTGCAGGCTCTGACTTCTTTATGTGTATCCTAAAGAGTCTCCTGCCATAGCCCCTATTTCTTCAGCCATCAGCAAAACATGACAAGCACTTCTGAGTGTATTCCTGAGTAGAAGGGGTGTTTCACCACTCTCCTGTACCCACCTCAAACCACAACCAGGAGATGTTGCATTTCTGTTTGTCATGCAGGTGTGTGGTAGTTTCACTTGGCTAGCCCTCGGCTAGTAGCCAACACAACCATTCACCTAATTCCCCCCCACCCCCTGGGGATAGGGGAGAGGATTGGGGGGGCAAGGAAAAAGGAGGCTTGTAGGTTGAGATAAGAACAGCTTAATAATAGAGAGAAAACTTAAAATAATACTATTAATAATATTAAAATAGTAAAGATAATGGTAACAGTAAAAAAATATGCAAGTGAATGACACCCAATGTTATAGCTCACCCCTCTCCTGACTGAGCCTGGCCTGTTCCCAGATAACGATCCCGGAGGAACGACAATCCCGAACCAAAACCACAATTCCGGAAGAATGAGAGCCAGAGCGAAAAGCCAGAGAGAGCTAAAAGAGGAAGAGACCCTCACTAATATAGTGGACATGATGTGATACGATATGAAATACCCCATTGGCATATCTAACTGTCAATTAAGTTTATTAATTTAAATATTCTTCTTCCCCCTTAAATCTTGTGCTTGTGGACTGACAGAACACAAAGTCCTTTACTTCCAGTGACAAAAATGTAAACATTGATACATTATCTATCTCTCTCTCACAGAAAGTCCGAGGCTGGAAACTAAAACACTGCTCTTCTAATTACTAAAAAGAAAACCAGCTCTATTTCAGCTAAAAACCAGGACAAGGTGTCTGGGGCAAGGGCAGACACAGGACCTGCCAAGCCTCCTTCAGTGATTTCACACAAGCCCATTCGTTCCTCCACACCCCATGCCTCTAGAAGCCCAGCCTCTGTTTATCAATTTCTTATCACCTGACAAAATTCCATGACCTTTCAGTTCACTCAGCCTAACGGGAAAGGGTTATCACTTACGCTCAAATTCGCATTACACAGACTGTGACACATGTCCTGCTGTTTGGTTCCCGACCTGGCTGGGGAATCGTGTGTAACATTACAAGTTTGTTCTTGCACCAACCTGCAACTGCAGGGAAAGTTGACTCTGTAGCACAGGAGGTCACACACAGCTTTAATAACTATAAAGCTGTTATTTTATCTAAGGCATTGAATGCATATAATGGTAAATATGGAAAGTAGATAAGCATCCATGCATGGTGTGGAGGGTAAGGTCACTCTAAGTGTGAAACAGATAATCCCGCTTACCTCAGCCTTGCAGAGCATCCACATCTTGCAGCTGTCTTCTGCCTTTGCTGCCAAGGAGCAGGAGGCTCCTGCTCAGACACTTCCAGCCTGCTTTGCAAGTAGAGGTGTCACAATCCAACTCAAAATATCCTTAAATAGTGTGGTAAGTAAGTAGGGGCTGATGTTTGCAGGATGGGACGAGGCAGGGACACAGCCAATCCAAGGTGAGCCGTCCACTGAATATGCTGGGAGTCAACAAGAATTAGGGTCCTCAACAGAGATTAAGTGTCCATTTACTGCTTAGCATCAACTACTCAATGCACTATATATTTGTCTTGCAGTTAGAGCATCTTCTACTGGCCACAAGAACAACATGCTCGACTACATGTACCTTTAATTGGAACAAATAGAGTTATTCTGATGATCTTTATGTTCTGAATGGTCACCCTACTTGTACAACAACGCTTACCTTGCCAGAGAGCTCAAAAGCTGAAAACTGTTGAAAACTCTCATATTTTGTAGGTAGTCTGGGCCAAATCACCCAACCTGATCAAACTTGTGCAGATCAGTGGTCCAATACTCAACGTCCATGGACCTTTCCAGGCTTGTACTGGGAATTTCACAGGCCTGGATCTACCAGTGTTCAAGTGAGCACTGTAAAAAACAAGCTCCTGGCCTCCCTCTTTATCTTTTACGGAAGTTAACCACAATAGAAGTTAGATATTTATAAAATACTTTGGGCTGGTCTGCAGGGGAAAAAAGAAAAAAAAAAAATCAATCACACAGCTGTTTTGGGTTGTTTTTCTCTCTCTTGCTCAGATGCACAAATTAAGCCACTGATTAATCAAACAATTCATTGACAAGAACCCTGATTTATGTCAAGTTAAGTCACAGCATGCAAATATTTGCATAGTGCTGGATGTAGATTTAAACACAGACTCCATAAGTATTTTTTTTAACCATGAACATTTCTTGAGGATAATCCAAATAAAAAACTCAAGCTCTTCCTCCTTCCTGGTGATTTGAACAGACAGACTGTGGCAAGAGTCAAACTATTTGTTTTAAAACCTTAATCTGATAAATAAATCAGGATGATTCTTAAAAGCACAAATGCCACTAATGTGCCTTGCTCCTACTAGGAATTCAACACAGTTAGACACCTTGCTCCAGTTTACACTTCTAAAAATCTCCATTCTTTGGCCTTAAATCTGTGTTGACAGCAAGCTCCATTCAAGACATTCTTCACAGACAAGCCAACAGGAAGGCTCAGATCTTCCTGTGGTCAAGTGAAGAACAACTGAAGAGCAGGAAAAGAGACTGTTGTTCTGTAAGCAAGGAAAAAAAAAAAAGCTTCTCAAGGAAAAATTGTCAATAGCTTGTCTGTGACTCAGAATCTGAAACCTCTTTTCAAAGTAATTGCACAGTGACATAAATATACACACACACACACACACACACATATATATATATATAAACCATGTTTATATATATATATATATATGTGTTTTTCAGGTACCAAAAAGATCTGCTAGGGTTATATTCTCTTCTCAAAAAAGGACTGAAGGACTGCTATGGTTTAAGATACGCCTTTGGAGAAGTAAATCCAGATCCAATGTTTAACCCATGGGTTAAAAAAAATAAATGATAGAAATATTTGAGTCTTTGCTAGAGTTTTTCAGCTGTTTTGAGGAGATGAATCTAAATCCAGTTTTGCTAAACCATTGTTAGGGCCTAGCAGCAATCCAACTGTCTCTGCTTCAGTTTCTTGATCCATCAGTTGGGAATGAGAGCAATTTCTTTTTTTTTTTTGTTACAGAGGTAAGACGTATTGTTTGCAACATGGCATAGTCTGTCTGACTTTTACTAATACTTGAGACCACGATATAAGTCTTCTCTTACCTTCTGTTAAATCCTGTGCCCCTCCAGGGCTCTGGTGGACTCACCTCTGCACCAGGTAATTCTCAGCAGACTGGCTCTTGGGGCTGGTCCTCCCGTGCAAGCTAAGCTGTCGTGACACAAGAGCAATGCCTGCAAGTTTGCCTGCAAACAAAGCCATTCTTACTGAGTTTATCTGTATGAATTGATAGAGCTTGCCCATTCCTGCCCAGTTCTTTTGGCTCAGACATCTTAATACTGACTATATCCCTTGCTATATGCTGAGTAATCTGCTGCAAAAAATGCCTCTGAAGAGGCCCCATTATTCACTCTCTCTTACCAGGCAGCACAAAAATCCTGCCTAAATGGTATGCTGATTAAAGTCCCATAAGTTTTTAAATGATTACTTATGCTTCCCAACCATTATCTAATGATTATTGAAGTGCCTTGCCAGAAGTGTTCTTTGTGGTGAGTAATGAAATAATGGAAATTGATGGGACCTGGTGCTGATTTTTAAAGGGAAACAGGATTCACAGAATGACAGGATCAACGTAGTCTGCGTGAGCTGTTGAAAAGATTTGTCAACAGGCACGTTAGACACCTCATTACAACAATCCATGCAGGAAGGTGACAGAGACCAAAAGCCTTCCTGACCTCTCTGTTGGGCTACCTAGGCAGGATTGCCGTAAGTGTGGAAACAGAGAGGGGAAATCCTCGGTGGGCAGAGGACCATACATGGGCAGATAGTGATAGGGCAAGGGGAAATGGTTTTAAAGTAAGAGAGAGGAGATTTAGGTTAGATATTAAGAGGAAAGTTTTCACCCAGAGTGTGGTGAAGCACTGGAACAGGTTGCCCAGAGAAGTTGTGCATGCCCCATCTCTGGAGGCATTCGAGGCCAGGTTGAATGGGGCCCTGGGCAGCCAATCTAATGGTTGGCAACCGTGCCCACAGCAGGGGGGGTTGGAACTAGATGATCTTTAAAGTCCCTTCAAACCCAAACCATTCTATGATACTAGGATCAGAGTATTTAGTGGCAATGAAAAGGCATGTGCAATTCTTTTCATGCATATTTCTGTTACCTCCATGACTTTGGAGTAACCCCTAAACATTAATGAAAATATGCATAAGAGTAACAATTAGTTTTTTCACTTTCTCAATTTCTCTTAGAATTGAAGGTGTTTGGTGTGTACTAAAGAATGAGGGGTTTATTGGTTTCCTTTTTTTGTTTGCTTTTAAGTTTAATTGGTCATTGTTCCTGTGAAAAAGCTTTGACTTAAAGTTGCTGCATTGCAGTATGATGTATTCAGTTGCGAGGCTCAAATCCCAAAAGGCAGACCAGCTGAGATTCCTCACAGCTAGGTTTCATCTAAACTAAGTCTGGCAAACAACATATTTTTATTTTGGAGACAGATCTAAAACTGAAATGCTAGAAGAACGTTTTGATTTAGATATTTAAGTATTCTTGATGTTTAAAGCTGTAGTTCAGCCCCACTCCACTGTGGTTTTCCAGTGTTATCTTGTCCACAACATTCAGTGTGAGACCCTGAGAGCTCATTCTGGTGTGTAAAATTGAGCTGAGTCTGAATCTAGCTGCTGTAGTCCAATGTACTGATTCAGACTTGCCTCTACTTCATACAAGAACCCTACATTTGTTTGGTAGCTACATGCAAACTGCAGAGTGTCTGGGTTCCTGCAGTGAGATACTCAGGCTTGTGTGGAAGTCACTCAGTTTAGAAATTTAAGAAGCTACTTATTTTTCTAAGCTGTCGAGACCCAGCACAGAATTTAAAGAATGCTTGATGTGCGCAACCTTGATTTTGCCCAGCCTGAAGAAATATAGTTGTCACCACTGCCAACTTTTGTGTTGCTGCTAATTAACCACATTTGGCTTTGCTGGTTTGCTAGTGAGGAATCAACAGCTCCAGAGGCCTTTATTAAAGAGAGTGCCAGTATAGGACTGTAATAGATGTCCTTGGAGTCACAGAACAGGTTGCTGAATGTCCTTACACCAGGAGGCATTCACATAATTATGACACTCCAGTCATCAATATACATCATAGTTGTACAAAAATAAATTAAAAATAAAGAATCACAAACAGCTGTAGCCCTTACATTACAAAAAGTACAAATACAATCACTCCCTGAGAATTTCCATAAAAAAATGGATGTCCTTGCCCACGAGCTTAGGAAATAGTCTGTGGATACCTCTTAGATTGAGGAGTTAGATCTCACAACTATCACTTTGTAAAACAAAGCCCTAACTGCACCATGTAGAATATTTTGGGGCCATGGTGTAGCCATATATACAAGAATGGTGGGGCCATGTGAAAAACAAAAAGAGGACCCAACTCATGTGGAAGAAGACATGGTTTGTGATCTTTATTCCCAAATTAATTTTTGTTGATTGTGCACAGAAAAAAAGCTCTGATAGGAGGGACCCACTGAGACCCTCCCTCTCTCTCCTGAGACCCCCCCCCTCTCTCCTGTCCTGTCTTAGACTATATCTAGAGCCAACAACAGGACCTCATTTAGTGAAACCATGATTCCTGTTTTGGCTCCTAACTGATGAGGACAACGGTGAGAACAAGAAGACAACAATAATATTGCTGATGTACGTGTGGCTCCATCAGACTTCTCAGGGACCTGGGGTGATTTCTGTGGAATGTGATGTTCATGATACACTTCAACATTTCTGAGCTCTCTTGAACGTACAACAGCACTGGAGCCCTCCCTTGTTTGCAGTATTGTGACTTTGATTTGCTCTCTGGCCACACGAATCACCTCTTTCTAGCTGTACACATAGTGCTTTATCGTGTGAAAAATTGCTCCATCCAAACAATGTGAATTAAAGGTAAAGCAGACCTAGAGAATTCCTTCTTTGTAATAAGTTATCCATTAAATACCACTTAAGTTTTTCTTGTTTTAAAGCATATGTCAACATAATCTCAAATACTTTTTATAAAGTACTAGTAGTAAGTCATTAAAAATGACAAAAATGTCTTTAATCTATAAAAATATTTTAATCAACTGAGATATCTTTTTCAACATAACAAAATAAACACAACCCAGACTGGGCTATCTAATCTTCAGCTCACAATGGGATGACTTTACAGCAGAATGTCAGAATCACCAGCTAAATTCATTAGGTGCTTACTGCTTTCAGGAGCTTTCAGGTATGTTTGCCTCACTACTGTGGAATATCCTAGTTCTTTTTAAATATTTACATATGTCAAATGTTTATATATTTGTATTTCCTCAGGGGCAAATGCTTGTACTTTCTGAAAGGTGGCGAGATTGAGAAATAGGAAATAACTCTTTGGGAGCCATTGATCAAAGCTAAGATAATGTTTCAATACCATTCCTGAGCAGCCATTCAGAATTTCCATCATTTGACTAAAATGACCAGGAATCCTGGAAAAGGCAGAGGAGTTAGGAAAATAGGAGACATAAGAGGAGGAAGTGATGAAAATCTATGAGAATGCTGCAAATAGTCTTTGTCTGTATGCTATGACATCATTCTTTTCTGAGGTCAGTACTTTGGGACAGAGTTAAACATCTGTCATGTTTAACGTCTAATTTTAGTTAGTTTAAACACCCTTCTAATTCAGGACCTACATGTTACAGTCTGGCACTATAAGGAAGTCATCCTTCTGGTCTGATCCGTGCCCAGCGTTACCTGAAGTTTGTAATGAGTTTAAGGACACCAGAAATCTGATGAAATGGCCTATGCAATGTATCTTCTGGTTTTGCTGATGGCTGTGGCCAGTCATGAAGTGGGACAAAACTTATCTCGCAGATGTAAGACCATGTTACAGGGTGCAAGCTCAGTGTGTCACTGGGAGGTGATGGTGCTTGTTGGGGGTCCCACACTGGAGAAGGGTCTATGAGCTGCATCCATGCTGCTTCCCTTCAGCCCCCTGTCAATGTGGTCATACTGCAAATTGCAAGATATCCCTGTGCTATAGGAGTCATTCTGTCCTTCCACTTGAGAGCAGATACCTAGTAAAGAAAGACCAGGAACACCAGCTGGAGTCTTCAAGCTCAACGGAGTTTCACAAGGTGTGGGCAATGCTCATCTGTGAAGGGCACAGAAGCTTCCACCAGTATAGCGGAAAAAAATATTTTCATGTGTTAAGGTCACCACAAACCTTACCATGTTCCACCTCGAGCACAGGCCTTCCTTGACTTGCTTTTACTACTACCTATCTTAGCTGTTTTAGGGATGGTTTGGGATAATCATATATACATAAAGTTGCTATTTTAAATTTAATATTTATCCATGTAGTACACTGCATAGCTGAGAAACTACATCAAAAGGTGGCCATCTGTTTTTAGAATTACTCTAATTGAAGCTGATCTGTGTTTTATATGATGAAGCCATAATAAAAAGCAAGACTCAGCATAAAAGTTTATGATAATAATGAGTATGGTTCACAATGTGTGCTTGATCTCTATTCATATTCCATATTTTATTGTATGACAATTAACAAATACTTCTTTTCTGTGATCCTTGTTTCCTTTCACACTTCTTCTAACTGAACAGAAGAGATCTTGGCAGAGGGATTTCTACCATTTATGTATATAAATAGAGTTGGAAATATCTGCATGTTATTTCCCCAAGTAAATATTTGCTGAGATTTAGTAATTACAGTGTCTAACAATGGACAAATTTAAATTCCATTCAGACCAGTTTTGTAAGCTGAATTTCATAGATTTATTTCTTCCCCAGAAATTTAAGCTATTTTGTGTTTTTAATGGACTTTCTAATAGATAGCAGGAAAGTTTTGCTCATCATACTGGCATAACCAAATGGACAATTTGATATTTACACTTGTTTCTTGGTAGAAACTTCATGCTTTACTGCTTACCAGCTGTGAAATAATTAATAAAGTTATGGCTTGGTGCTGCAGCCCATAGGCGGGGCTAGACCTGTAGCACTGACTGATGGGCAAAGGTTTAGTTGATTTCCTTGGGACCTGGAACACTAAGCAAACACAGGATTATCACAAAAGCCGGAAGACCAACCTCAAGGCTTGTCCAGGAGAAAAAAAGTGCACATAAGTAACTTTTTCCACACCTGAACTGAATTATGGACATCACAGAGAACAGCCCAGATGAGAAATACAGCTCTGCATAGCCATTATGGCATGCAGGATAGTCAAAAAGAGCAAGAAGGAGTGGACCTTGGCCTTGCCTGTCTTTCAGTGCACCCAATACTTTGCTTAACATTGAGCTTAGGAAAGGTAGGGAGGATCAGATGATGGGCTATGCTATGCTCTGACAAAGGACAGCAGTCTGGTGCTGAGGTGGGGCTGCTGGTCTAGCTGATCCGTCATTGAGGGACATGCATTCAAGTGCTATCAAGTGCTACTGACACAGAACCCAGCTGTAGTTGTCCTAGGGCCCGTGGTACCTTCCACTCAAATCCTTTTTGCAGGAGAACAATGGAGGACCCAGAGAAGCTGTTCTCTTGGACCAAGGGACTGCTCTGAAACTCTCTCTTCACACTCAAAGTTATGTACATGATGACTGCCTTGGCTTTGGGCCATGTGATGCTTGAGATTTGTGGCTCAGAGTGTTGGGAAATTTGGTCATTCCTGACCTAGACTGGCAGGTTGTGTTTTCTACTGTCCCTGACAACTAGAAGGATATATAGCTATGACACCTGTGAAGGCACCCTCAGTACAAGGAACAACAACCTGCCTTTCACCTCCTGAGAATCTGCAGGCACAAAAGGCATGTATCTTTTTTTAGTAGCGAATGTGTGACAATAAACTAATGACTGCACTTGCTGACAGTTGCCTGGTGCTCTATCCTAATTCCTCTTTATTAAAACAGTAAGTGTACTGTTGCGTGTGTATGTTTTCCACATGCACACAAACGCACACAGACTTCTCTCAGCACAGAGATCAACCTCGCATTTTGTACCCAGGTCTTTTTATAGCATTCTTGTGATAAAGGGAGCTGTAGCGTAAAGGTGAATCACAGCTGGTAGGAACACATTTATTGTTTTTCAGTTATTTTCTCGTACACTATGCATGCAAGGGTAGACACAAATCACTCAGTATTGCTTTATTTCTGAGATATTTCTCCACAGCTTATTTGCCCCTGATTTCTTCAGAAAAGGGTAACCAATAGTTAAATTCTTCATTATTTTTTGCTAAAATCACTTATTTGTGTTTGTTAGTCATGTCTGTTCTTGGAAAGTAGCATGCCCCCTCTACAAACCAGTATTCCAATGGTGCTTGCATTTCTCACCTCTGGGCTGGAGAGACTATGAAAAGTATCTCCTTTTTTAACAAATCTTTCAAAACTACTCAGCCTTCTAATTTCATTATAAATTGGACTTGTACAAATCCTTACAAGTATGGTTGCCCTTTGACAGTTCTTCCTGCTTTAGTCTTAGAACAG